>NC_090255.1:1785020-1910020 GCF_037325665.1 Littorina saxatilis
GTCCCTTTTCTTCTTTGCCCAAAGTAATCAAAATCAGGCAATCCAGAAATTCAGAATGATGCTTCAGAACTACTCCTCGTAACACTAACAGGGGTAGGATGGCAGTCAATGGACACGATGATTTCATGATTAAAACTTTATTTTTTGTGTAGCAAAATTCACGTCACAAATGTCACGAGAAACAGCACTGCTGTTACTATATATAATTACTTTCGTTTTGTAAACGGCGAAAACATTTACATCAACTGCATAGTACTAGTAGTCTGTGCCAAAAAAAGACATCCGGGAAGACGAGCGAAATGGTAGCCAGGCGTCAAGTTCAGTGTAGTGATCGCATCACACCAAAATTACATGTCACAAGAAACAGCACATCCTCGTAAATCCATTACTTTATCTAATTTACTGCTTCTTTTGATCTGAAATGTTTCTGATCAAGAAGTTAAACAAAACAAAAACACACGACGGCGTGTAATAATGGCTTTGGATAATTTCAGATATTTCTTGTTACAAGTCACAACACGTGACGCTATTGTCACAAGACACATTTACGCTCTTTTTTTCCAACAAAGGGGTTTATGATTAGAATTTTTTTTTTTATTCAGGTTCTTCACATTGCTTAATTTGGTGCTGCTTCTTCTCCCTATGATTGTGGATAAAGGATTTGGTTTTTCACAAAAAATGGATGTTTAGCCAATTTTGAGATCAAAGTTCACTCAAGCCTTTGTATCTTTTTCAGACAAATATATGTTAATTCGAACAAAGTGGGATATGAAAAAGTTTGATCAGGGAGAAATTGTTATTTTTTTTGTGGAATGCATTGTCGGAACTACTTGTCTCCGAAAACCTCCTAAAAAACCCGAAAACCTCATCAGAAATAAGAAAATTCGTCCTTAGATCGTGTTTTGTTACATAATTGTTTGCAATCACACAACTTCCACCGTTCATGGCTTTATTTTCGTGTTTGTGCGAGGATTTACGAAGGAACGGAAGCACTAATCACATGACGTCATCAATACTTGTGCTTTCGAGTAACAAGAGTTACCTCCCTTGCATTGAAATTGTTGCATCGATTTCGTCGATAATCCGGCTCTCAACACAAATATAAGGGTGCATGTAGCATGAATCAGGCTTACTTTTCACAGGCATGTCCAATACTTCACTTTGAAGATAGATTTAGTTAGTCTAGATGGGGTTTTCAGGGGTTTTTGGAGACAAGTAGTACTCTGCATTGTTGCATAAGTAAAAAACTGTTTCTCGTGACGTGACACATGCATGATGAGAATTTTCCAGGAACATGATCTGTGAGCACTTTATGTGGCAATGAATGAAAAGAGTCCATCAGATGCTTATATAAAAAATGTTTTTTGAGTCACTTGAGAAAAAGTGACTCTATGTAATCGGTCAGTGTTAGTCTGTCCGGCCGGCCGTCCGTAGACACCACCTTAACGTTGGACTTTTCTCGGAAACTATCAAAGCGATCCGGCTCATATTTTGTTTAGTCGTGACCTCCAATGACCTCTACACTTTAACGATGGTTTCGTTGACCTTTGACCTTTTTCAAGGTCACAGGTCAGCGTCAAAGGAAAAATTAGACATTTTATATCTTTGACAAAGTTCATCGGATGTGATTGAAACTTTGTAGGATTATTCTTTACATCAAAGTATTTACATCTGTAGCCTTTTACGAACGTTATCAGAAAAACAAGGGAGATAACTAGCCTTTTCTGTTCGGCAACACACAACTTAACGTTGGGCTTTTCTCGGAAACTATAAAAGTGACCGGGCTCAAATTTTATGTGAACGTGACTCCCAGTGACCTCTACACTTTGACGTCTGCTTTGGTGACCTTTGACCTTTTTCAAGGTCACAGGTATGTCTTGAAGGAAAAAAATTGAAATATCATATCTCTGAAACTATTCATCGGATTTGATTCAAACTTTATAGGATTATTCTTTACATCAAATTATTTACATCTGTATTGTGTTGTGAATAGCAATTTCTTCCTGTCCATCTGATGCCTCATATAATATTCAGAACTGCGAAAGTGACTCGATCGAGCGTTTGCTCTTCTTGTTAATCTTGGTTTTTAATTTAAATTAACTAAATTCTAGCACTGAAAATGTTGTGCGTCACGAGAAACAGTTTTACAAGCAATACATCTAACACTAATTTCTTATTATGTCGACAACCTGCAGTCTTTTAAATGAAAAACTTGAACAGTTCGATCATTTAACATATCAAAAATACAAAAGACATATGAGAAACCCAAAATGAAAATTCAGTGTTCTCTTGGGCACCTTTTGGGAGTTGCCCACATACATGTATACACATTGTCTCTCTGAATATCTCTCTCTGTCTGAGTATGTCTCTCTCTTGGTCTCTCTCTTATTCTCTCTCTCTCCATTTCTCTGTAATTTCATTAAAATTTAAACAAATTAAAAATACAACTTTCAGTTTTATAGTCACACTCTAAAACAGAAGTTGTGAGAATTGTCAGTGTAGTGGTTCAGATCCAGAACTTGATGGCATCAAATAAAATAATAGTTTCTGTATGCCCAGGTCTACAGCAGCAGCAGCCACATCAACAGTAGCACCGCCAGACATCGACAGTGATGACATGGCAGCCATACTGGCGGCGGCAGGAATCTCAGAAGGAGAATCAAACAATGATGAAATCATCGCGCGTATGATGCAGCTCCAGTTTGATCGGGAACACAACACCATGCTTGACAGGGAGGCCAACAAGTACAATGGAGGCAGCAAAGGTTGGTATAAGAATGACATGCTTTGCAGGGTTGGCAAAATCGTCCGCCTGATCGCCAGGGGCGAGTAAAAAATCTGCCGGGCTAGTAGAAACCGCTTGGCATCTCGCCCGGCTGGCCAGTGAAAATTCTGGTCCAATGCAACACTTTTGGTTGTACTATCGAGTTTCAAAGCCTTATAAACACTGCAGATCTATGCAGCTATTAACTGTTGTAACACTGGTATGTACCGGGCCAGCCACATTTCTGGCAGGCTACTGACTTTCTGGAAGTTACTCGCCCGGCTGGCGAGTTAACATTTTCATATTTGACCATCCCTGCTTTGGTTTGGTTATAATTTATTTAGACACACATTTCTCATTGTGATAATGTGACACTTTCGTAGCAGCATGCTAATGAAGAATTTAATTGTTGTACTTGTAGGTTTGAAATGTTTCTGGTGATATTTAGTTTTGCCATTTTATAGTTGTGTGGTGGGTGTTTTTTTTAAGCCTTTTTGAGGTAAACTGTGAAGGAGAATTTCTAGATGTCATCTTTTTTTTGTTTGATATGTGACCATGTTTCAATGTTAATCAGATTTGTATGTTTTTTTCCAGTGACGATTTCCTTTGAGAACTACAAAACCAAGCACCCTGTGTATGACGAGGCGGAAGAGGATGATGATGATGAGGAGGAGGAGAACTATGCACCTCCAAAAACAAAATGGGGTCAGTTAAAGTGAAAGTTCTACTTTTCTTTTATGTTCGCTATATAAGGCTTGTGTCACATGTGTGATGTAAACATTTCATTTCTTGTCATTTGGGCAGCCATGTGACTTCCACTGTGCTTGAGTGGTTTCATTAAGTGTTCATACCATTACGGGCAGCATTAAGACTTGCTCTTGCATGTCATTACAGTGTAAGAGATATGTTCTCCTTTAAGGGCTATTGACAATGTAGGTGAATGCATGAGTTGATGACAGGCAACAGGAGGCCTCTGTGACAAACTAACATCAACCCAATCACACTGTGACAAACTAACATCAACCCAATCACACTGTGTCAGTTGCGTTACCTGGTCAGGGTCAGAAACAAACTCCGGACCAAGCACTATGAATTGTGGTCTCAGCGTTATCATGACCCGTCTGTTAATCAACCTATAGTATTTAAAAAATCCTCTACGAATGAATCATGACATTGACAGCAGTATCGTTGGTAATGAGAGTGTGGGTGGGGGGGGGGGGGGGGTCTTCTTCTTCTTGGCGTTCACTGGCTCTACACACTCAGTCCAGCTCGGGAGATGAAGGTCGTCAGCTTCTCCAACTCCAGTGGAGAGGGGAGGTGAAAGCATTGATTATTGGAAATTATCCTGTTTCTGTATCTTTGTTCTTAATCTGTGTGTGTGTTTGGTTCACAGAGGAGTCGCCTCCTAAGATCGGGGTCAAGGGCTACACTGGGTCCGGCAAGAACATCACCACGAAGCACGACAAGGTCATCTGTGGCAGGAAGAACGCTGAACGCCTTATGGAGGTAAGAAACTGTCATTCAGAATATGGCCGTCTCTCGGCCTCTTTGGTTATGCGTCATTGAAGAACGCGATCTTTCATTTCAAAAAAAAAAGAGATGAAAGGAGGGGCTAGGGAATTATAACTTGCAAAACTTGAATCCTTTCTTTGATTAGAGACTTTATGGTTTGACAGTTTCCTCCTGAGTTTACTGACCTGAAATTTGTTTCTGCCAGTTTCCCCTCCCAGAGTTTGAGAACGGTGACGGGGAGGGCATGGACATGCAGCTGCCCAACAAGGTTAAACCTGTACATTTCTGTGTGACAGTTCCCCCCGGAGTTTGAGATTGATTTACCTGAACTTTGTATCTCCAGTTCCCCCGGAGTTTGAGAGCGGTGACGGGGAGGGCATGGACATGCAGCTGCCCAACAAGGTTTACAACAAGTATATCTTGTACATATCTGTCTGACAGTTCCCCCCGGAATTCGAGAGCGGTGACGGGGAGGGCATGGACATGCAGCTGCCCAACAGGGTGTACAACAAGCTGAAGAAACACTCCATTGCGGAGAACAAGCGCAGCACGCGTCACTCCGACAAGAAGGAACAGTCCACTGCTGTGAGTATCGCCCGGCTTACCACCACATTACTGCAGTTTTCAGGCTTACCCCTTCCATCAGGCTGATAGTCTCAGCACAGTCAGCCCTCTCTAAGGCGGTCTTTAAATGAGCCTAAATTTGACTTGTGAAGAGATTGTGACATTTTTTACACAAAATTCAGTGCCAAAGATTTGTGCAGCCTGATCTGTGAAGTCGACTTTGTGAATGAATGTCAGGATTTAGGTGTAAAGTTTTTTTTGTTTTGTTGTTTTACTCATTCTTGAATGCAGATGTGCCTTCATTGCAGATTAAATTGTTGCATTTGTAGCTCCTTCCAGCGGCATGGGGGGAGGGAGGTAGGGCAATGAATGGTGGAGATGGACTGTATGCATGTGTGTATGTGAACACTGCTGTGTGTGGCTGCGAGAGAGAGTGTGCACACGCTTCTGTAAGCATGCTTTGTAAATACTTTATAGCAATAATCTGACTACGCTTTCATAAAGAAATGTCTTCCAAGGTAAAATGTTGATAAAAAAACAAACAATATTTACGTCACCAGGAGCATGTGCTGGACCCCAAGACACGCACCAAGGTGTTCCGCTTGGTCAACCGCGGTGTCATAGAGTCGCTGGGCGGTGTCATCGCTGGGGGCAAGGAGTCACTCGTCTTCCAGGCCAAGGGGGGAAGGTGTGTAAGGGAATGGGTGTGCAAGGGTTGTGTCAGTGTGTGTGTCTGTCTGTGTGTGAGAGTCGCTGGGCGGTGTCATCGCTGGTGGCAAGGAGTCACTTGTCTTCCAGGCCAAGGGGGGAAGGTGTGTAAGGGAATGGGTGTGCAACACTTTTTTCTGTGTTCCTTGTTCGTCAACATTTTTTTCTTTTTTTCTGAGGATTCGAACAAAATAAAAGAAGCATCACTGAAGTCAGATTCTCTGTGGTTGAAATACTGCCTGTCTGCTCATTTTAGTTTGTAAATTGGATCTTGAATAGTACCTATAGATGTGAACTCACGGATTATGAAAGTCTTCTTCTTCTTCTTCTTCTGCGTTCGGGGGCTGAAACTCCCATGTACACTCGTGTTTTTTGCACGAGTGGAATTGTACGTGTATGACCATTTTTTACTCCGCCATTTAGGCAGCCATACGCCGTTTTCGGAGGAAGCATGCTGGGTATTTTCGTGTTTCTATAACCCACCGAACTCTGACATGGATTACAGGATCTTTTTCGTGCGCACTTGGTCTTGTGCTTGCGTGTACACACGGGGGTGTTCGGACACCGAGGAGAGTCTGCACACAAAGTTGACTCTGAGAAATAAATCTCTCGCCGAACGTGGGGACGAACTCACGCTGACAGCGGCCAACTGGATACAAATCCAGCGCGCTACCGACTGAGCTACATCCCCGCCATGAAAGTGTTCAAATTGTGAACTTGTGTGTGGTTCATGTGATGCATGTCGGTGTGTTTGTGTGCAGTGTGGAGGGCATGGTGATGGTAGAGGGCTTTGTGGTGAAGATCTACAGGTTCTGTGTGTTACAAATGTCTGTGTGTGTTGTGTGTTATATTATAAATGTCTGTGTGTGTTGTGTGTTTTATTATACATGTGTGTGTGTGTTGTGTGCAGTGTGGAGGGCATGGACATCCCGGAGCACCTGGCGGTGAAGATCTACAAGACGACCTTGATGGACTTCAGGACGCGGGAGAAGTACGTGCACGGCGACCACCGCTTCTCCAAGGATGACTACAAGAAGCAGAACCCGCGCAAGATCATCAAGATCTGGGCCACCAAGGAGGTCGCCAACCTCAACAGGTAGGATGTGGACCCTTGTTTTCTTACACAGTGGAACCCCCTTTTTCAGATACAGACACACCCTCGACTCCTAATTCAAGACACCCTTCTTTCACAGCAAAACTAAAGGCTCATTTTGTGCTGTTTGTTTTGTATCGTCTTGCAGGAAAGCAATTGTTGCTGTTTGCTGCACCTTTCTTGTATTTACATTTTTTTTTATTGTTCTGTAGACAGCTGTTTCATTTAAGCAATTGTATTACTGTGTGTGTTTTTCAGCACAAAAGTTCTGCGCATTATTTTTTAAAGTTGTTGACTGAAGACGACTGCTAACACAAGTTGTTACCTGTTGCAGGATGCGTAAGTTTGACGTTCCCTGCCCGTCAGTGATCATTCTGAAGGATCACATCCTGGTCATGTCGCTGGTCGGCAGCCACCAGACACCCGCGCCAAAACTACGCTACGCCAACCTCTCCGTGCCAGACCTGCAGGATGCATATGAACAGACTGTGGCGGTGAGTGATGTCTTGTTACACCCCCAGGGTTTCATTTACTAGTGCGCCCTGCGCCATTGGCGCATTACATCTGAAAATGTCCCATCACAATTCCCTTCAGTGTGTCAAAGGGCGCATTGAGATTACGTACCACTGCGCCACCAAATGTACACTTTACATCGGATTACACACACACACACACACATGCACACACACACACACATGCACACACACACACACACACACACACACACACACACACACATACAGAGATAACAAGATATAGCGGCTAATTCTCAAATGGCACCATATTGCCCCATTTTGCATATTTGGTCAAACGCACACAGTCCTCTTTGGCGCTTCTTGCCTTCGACTATGTCCCATCGGAATTTGGTTGAAGGGGACAAATGCCCCATTGCCTTTTTCTCCCAGGCTAAACCCTGCACCCCTATCTAGTCAGTGAGTTGTGCCGTGTTTCTGTGCACTTTTTCAGCTTTCTATCAAGTTCCTTTTTCTGATTCTGGAATTTATGTGAAGTTTAGTGTTTGCTTGATAGAGTTGCTGACTTTTATGAAACCTTTCTGAGGGGTGCATCCTCCTAAATCTAGGTACATGCACACGTATAGCTGTATTATGTACTAGATGATTACCCGCTTCGCCGGGTACCGGCTTCGCCATGAAGAAGTAGAGCCGAATACCCGGCTGCGCCGGGGAGCCGGGTGTACGCCGGCTTTGCCGGCGCACGAAGGAAGGGAGATAAACGCGCAAAACACTGGAGAAGATAAGGAAGAGTTGTGGACAGTGACCTTCTAAAAATAGTAACGGGAATATGGATTGAGCGTTGTGGACAGTGACCTTCTAAAAATAGTAACGGGAATATGGATTGACGCCACACGAAGGAAGGGAGATAAACGCAAAACACTGGAGAAGATAAGGAAGAGTTACTGGGAATGGATCTACAGAAAAACCAAAATCGGTTCAGCGCTGCGCGCTGAGAGCACGTGTTCAAAATTCTCATCGACCAGGTTGTGTCCGGGGTCTACCTGAATATGCCCACCAAATTTGAAGCAGATCCATCGAGAACTTTGGCCGTGCATCGCGAACACACAGACAGACAGACAGACACAAGTCGTATATATATATATATATAGATGTAGGCTTAGAAACCCTGGTTTTAACAAGAGGGTCTCCAAAGGGGGAGGGTGGGGGTGTTTCACTGCAGCCATCTTGATAGTTTGTTGTTCATAGTGTTGTTTTTATTGTATCACTTAGAGAACCAGAAGAAATATTCCAGAAGAATGGTTGCAGGCACAAGTCACCAGCTTTGCACTTCCTTTCACCTGTGATACATCTTGCTTCTTGGCCAAGAATATGTTTACTTACGGCCGTTTTAATTTTCGCTGTCTCTCCCTTGTGCTAAGACTGTGGGGTGCTAAGACTGTGTGGGTGCTAAGACTTTGTGGTTGCTAAGA
This sequence comes from Littorina saxatilis, assembly GCF_037325665.1. Lineage (NCBI taxonomy): Eukaryota > Metazoa > Mollusca > Gastropoda > Littorinimorpha > Littorinidae > Littorina > Littorina saxatilis. The sequence goes on from NC_090255.1 coordinate 1,793,607, forward strand.
CTGTGTGGTGCTAAGACTGTGTGGTGCTAAGACTGTGTGGTGCTAAGACTGTGTGGTGCTAAGACTGTGTGGTGCTTGTTTCAGATCATGAAAACCCTTCACCACAAGTGTGCGCTGGTGCACGCCGACCTGAGCGACTACAACTTGCTGTGGAGTGACGGCACGGTGTACGTCATTGACGTGTCGCAGTCTGTCGACCTCACTCACCCCCAGGCCTTCAACTTTCTCTACAGGGACTGCTACAACGTCTGCAATGTGAGTTGTGGTTGGTGTTGTCGGTGGTGTTCGTGGTGGTGGTGGTGTTGTTGTTGTTGTTGTTGGCGTTGGCGTTTGACTTCTTTAGTAATTATTTGTTGGATCAGAGTTGATTAGTAGGCTGGGGAAGGTGGTGAGTTTTAGTGAAGGAGTGTCACCTAGAGGAGGAAAACAAGCGGTGTCGTACGAAGTAGGAATTGTTTTCTTGCCTTTCACATGTCACCAGTTCATTTCAGACAGATTATCAGATTGACTCTTTTTCCTGGTCGCTCAGTTATCAGAATTAAATCTGCTATTTGTAATGGGAAAATATCAAAACTGCCTCTGAATGTTCACAGTATATTTAAGAAGTCTCCCATGCTTCTCAGATCATAATCCTTCAGTTAAGAAGGGATAGTTTTGTCTTTTTGTGAAGACAATGGTTGTTCACTTTGTTTTGTGTGCTTCAAGTCGGCAGCTCCGTGTACGCAAAAGTCACTGAATACTACATAGAGAATACTACAGTGGAATCCCCCTTTTCAGACCTACACAGATCGGGTCTTAAAGAGGAGAGGTCTTAAAATGGTGGTTCCTTTCAAGGTCTGAGCAGGTCCTCATATTCAGGCTGCGGACAGGCCACAACCAAATGAACCACCACCTTTTCACCAAGTTCAGAATTGGCCAGTCAGACCAGTGCCCTTGTCAAACAGGCAGCATGACAACGGAACACCTGCTGCAGACTTGTCCACTACACGATGGCCTCAGGAGCCAGATCTGGGCGGAGGCGACCACGGTGCAAGGGAAGCTCTATGGCAGTCTGGACGACCTACAGCGCACGGCAACATTTGCGCGGAGAACCGGCGTTTCCATCTGAGTGATCGACAAGAAGAAGAAGAAATGGTGGTACATTTACAGACGTTATCAACACAAAGTCTGAGAAAACAAGGTCTTAAAGGGGGGGTTCCACTGTACACAATCATTGTCTATGTTTGATGAAAGCTAATGCTTGACATTGGGTTTTTTTTTTTTTTAATGCTTGACATTGTTGTTTGTTGCAGTTCTTTGAGAAGCAGAACGTCCACAACGTTTTGAGTCCTGAGCAACTGTTCAACGAAGTGACCGACCTGGATATTCAGGGAGAGGGGGCTGATTTCAGTGCACAGGTATGTGCTGACACAGCTCTTTTTGTAATACTCAAGTTGGCCAAATAGGTATAGTTAGCAGGAATTTTTGGAGAGCAGAGTTTTAATCATTTTTTCTGTCATAATAAATCAGTTTTGTTTTTGTTTTATTTATTTATTTATTTTGGCTGCCTTAAAGGTCCTTGTCTACATTTTTATACCGAAATCGCCATTTGACCATTGAAATGCGGAGTCTATTATCTACAAATATCAACAATACACCCCCTTTCGATCAGGAAAGACGAAGCCAGTGTAGCCGTTTGAAAATTCATTGTAGTATTCCAGCGTAGTACTCATAGTAGGATATCTTTATTTGGAAAATGCCAAGCGCAAAACTCCTCTCAAATCCCGTGCATTTTGTGCGTTTAAAAAAAAGCGTGGACAGCGCTCCAGTGTCAAACTGTTGCTGCACTTGTTTGGGCGTGGCTATAAGCATAGTGACATGAATTTGATTGGTCAGTATTTTTAGGCAAAGCACATGTTCTCAGCAAACAGAAAACAAAATATTGGAAGCGTGAGTCACGCTACCCAAAAATAAAATCTTTTTTTACATACTTTTTTTTTCTATAACTTTTTTCCCCATGGTTCATTCATCATATGACATAACCTTTTAGCGAAATCTAACCATAAGATTATTGAAAAAAAGCAAAAATGTAGACGACCACTTTTAATGGCGGGGTTCAAACGATCATACACAGAAAAAATTCACTCGTGCAAAAACACAAGTGTACGTGGGAGTTTCAGCCCACGAACGCAGAAGAAGAAGAAAGAAGTTTTATTTATTTATTTATATATTTATTTATTATTTGTTTTATTGGGGGGGGGGGGGGGGTTGGGGGGACTGGTTGGTTAATCTTTTTCTTGTTATCTCGTTTTTTCCGGACCCCCTCATAATGTCCCATTTTAAATCATGCTGGGGTTAGCACCATCCTAGTTTTCCCTGATAACTTTTGCTGAAGCATCTGTGTAAATCTCAGTTAGTTGATTCCACTACTTTTCAAGCTATTCAAGCAGGCATGACATCTCTCCAACAGATCTTGCACAGTGTTTTCATACTGCCTCAAAACTTAGTGTACTAAAAAAACAAACATTATTCTGCAGGTTCAGCGGTACGACAAGGAGAGGAAGGAAACGGACATGGTTCTAGGTCACAACTACTCCCAGTTCGGCTTCGACTACTTCTTTGAGAAAGCCCAGCAGTTCAGAGAAGCAGAACTGGCGGCCATGGCTGGATCATCCTCAGACGCAACCAAAAAGTCTCTCACGGAGATGGCACAGAAATATCGCTTTGACTCCGATGACAGTGATAGTGAGGAAGGGGAGGGAGGGGAGGAGGTCTGAAGGAACTGAATGTGTGTGTTTGTTTGTTTGTTTGTTTGTGTGTGTGAGTGTGTGTGTGTGTGTGTGTGTGTGCGTGTGTGTGTGTGTGTGTGTGTGTGTGTGTGTGTGTGTGTGTGTGTGTGTGTGTGTGTGTGTGTGTGTGTGTGTGTGTGTGTGTGTGTGTGTGTGTGTGTGTGAGAGAGAGTTTTGTGGCTGGTGCATGAAGAAGATGTCTGCTAATCGGGTCTCTGTGTAAACTACAGTGAAAAAGCATGTTTGCAACTGAGCATCTCAAGTGAAATTTGAACTGCCATTGTATTGTATGCAGATGTGTTTATTGTGTTTGTGGGACTGAAGTAACTGAATGTATGTTAGAGAGAGAGTGAGAGTGAGAGAGTGAGTGAGTCGAGAGAGAGAGAGAGCTTTGTATGAAAATGACATCAAATTTTGTCTCGGTGTGAATTTCATTGAAAAACAATGATAAAATGTACTTTGAAACACTGCATCTGAAACTTGATTCAAACTGTTGTATAACTTGATTTGTGTGCATGTGCAACAAAACTGGGGAAATTGTTACTGTTTGTGAAAGGTGTTTGTTTATGGAGGTTGTGAATCCATGAGTGTGATTGTGATTCTTGGAGCTTTACCATTCTCCATTAATATTTACTGTCAAGCTTCAAACCCTCTGCTCCCACTCTTGCATCCCTTTTCAAACATAATCCAGTGATGTGTTCTGAGTGATGTGTTCTGAGTGATGTGTTCTGAGTGATGTGTTCTGAGTGATGTGTTCTGAGTGATGTGTTCTGAGTGATGTGTCGTCGCGATATAACCTTCGTGGTTGAAAACGACGTTAAACACCAAATAAAGAAAGAAAGAATGAGTGATGTGTTCTGAGTGATGTGTTCTGAGTGATGTGTTCTGAGTGATGTGTTCTGAGTGACATATATTGTATTGATACGGCCTGTTTCTGAAATGAACTGTATATATATATCAGTTGGTTTACAAGTTTGTACGGTCATAACAAATGATTCAGATTTATTTCTGAGGTGAAGGTGTAAACTGAAAACTGTCATGTTTTTGTCTCTATGGTTTTGATCTTTGGTATGTCTCTTGGTTGTGGAAAGTGTCCATGTTGCTCATTCTGTTTGCAAATAAAAGGCTCGGCTTTGAAGCCTCCTGACTCGCCGATCCCTCTCCCTGGGTGTGTTTGGGTGAATATCTTGCCTACATTTAAAATGGAGTTGATGTTTTTGTTCTTGAACATGCTGTGATAAAAACTTGATAAAAATTATCTTCTGAGGTCAGGAATTAATAAAAATTGATTTAATTCTGTGAAATGTTATTTGATAAGATCATAAACCACATGATTAGACTCTCTTTCTGTGTATGGAACTGTCTTTTTTTTTTGTTACAAGTACTTTACATGAACAGTTTTGGTACTGGAAATTAACGTTTCATAATGCGTTAAAGTTATTAGGCCAGATATTTTGCATCTAATTTTGTTAGTTGGTAATCAGGTATCAGCATTCCTTGTGCTTTGAAAATGTTGATTCATGTACTAAATGAACCTGAGGGGTAAGGTGTGGGGGTAGTTTTCTCTGATCCTTTGTGCAATTAAACTTGATAGCCATTTTTAAAAGATACAGAAAAAAATTCTGTTTATTATCTTTTTGATTTTAAAAAAATCATGAGTATGGTTTAGCCTGAGAAGTTAATTGAGCTAGTCAGACAGGTTTTTGCTGTTGTTGTTGTTGTTTTTCATGCTGTTGACCTTTGCAACTTTGAGACACCCTCCTTGCATGAAATAAATAATCATGACTGAACTGATGTCTTATTATTGACTCTTTCTCTCTCTCTCTCTCTCTCTTTCTCTCTCTCTCTCTCTCTCTCTCTCTCTCTCTCTCTCTCTCTTTCTCTCTCTCTCTCTCTCTCTCTCTCTCTCTCTCTCTCTCTCTCTCTCTCTCTCTCTCTCTCTCTCTCTGGCTGTGTGTGTGTGCATGCGTGTGTGTGTATGTGTAGCTGTACGTGTGCATGTGTGTAGCTGTGTGTGTATGTGTAGCTGTGCCACATTGTGTGTGTGTGCATGTGTAGCTGTACGTGTGCGTGTGTGTAGCTGTGTGTGTATGTGTAGCTGTGCCACGTTGTGTGTGTGTATGTGTAGCTGTACGTGTGCGTGTGTGTAGCTGTGTGTGTATGTGTAGCTGTGCCACGTTGTGTGTGTGCATGTGTAGCTGTGTGTGTATGTGTAGCTGTACGTGTGCGTGTGTGTAGCTGTGTGTGTATGTGTAGCTGTGCCACGTTGTGTGTGTGCATGTGTAGCTGTGTGTGTATGTGTGTGTGGGAACTGAGTGAGGATGCAGGGGTATAATGCATTTGATCATTTCATTTACCTTCAGAAAAACCTAAAACTTTCTTATAGGTTAAGTTAAAGGCACAAGTTTTACAATCACATAAATACACTTGCTGGACAACTTTTTTTTCTTCTGGGAATGTTTGTTTTAGTGGTTTTTTGGTCTCCATTTTACTCTCTACTTTGTTCTAAATAATTCGTAGGGCAGTAACCGGTACTACATGTAACATTAGACCTAAACTTAAATCGGGCCAAAGTCCGCAGGAGAAAAGGCAAAAGCAAAGCAGTCCATGGTCAAAATAGAACAACCTTCCGAAAACACAAGACAAGCGCTATCGCGGATCCAAATTAATCACGTGACCCATACTGTCACGTGAGAGTCATATGATAAGATTAGACCTCGTGATTTCTTGGCGTGTGACAACAGTAGGCAGCTCTCACAAGACCCAGCTTATCGGTCTTACAGATTATAAAAACGATTTTCTCGTCTCACTCTCCGCTGATTTACCTGCCGAGGTGAAGCAATTAACAGGTAAGAAAACAGTCAATGATGTGTGCGAGTTTTCGATTGTTCTCTATGACTATGGGCGTGTTATTTTATTTGTGTGTTGTTTGTCCAACTTCCTGCTTTCACTGATCATACTATTCTACTGTCGGTTGTCTTTGTTCCGTCATTATTTCGCTTGGAACGGAATGTAACACATGAAGAAATTCGCTATTTACGTTTGATGTACCCTTTTCATCTTTTGAGAGTTTGGTTGTTATTCTGTGTTACTAGCTGTCAGTCGGTGAGATGAACACGAATTACACAGCATTGGCAATACGTTGAATAACACGTACACAGTAAAATGCAGTACTTGATTTTCATGTCTATAGCTGTGACGGTGGCAAAGGGTTAGTGAAAGCAAACGAGGGCAAAGTCGCATCGGAACGGGGGGCGTGTACATTTACTTTTTAATTCAATTCTCTTAGAGCATTAAGCTGATGTTTATTCGCTATTGTGATAAAATAAAAATCAGGCTTGAAACTGAAAGGTTTAACTTCTATGGGCCTTGGAATATGCTGCTATATAGTTCCTATTAATTTGACGCTACAGGCTTTATCCTACATGTACTATAATTGTAGTGGTGGTAGTGATAGGGTTCCAGATCTTCTAATCCTTGTGCATGCCTTAGGCTTTAATTTATCATTCAAATGTTACATCTTTATACAGGGTGTTAAAGAACAAGGAACTAGCTGTGTGGTTATTAATTCTTATACCCATCTATAAGATTGAATGGGATTTCTGAAAAAAATATTTAACTCCTTTGGATGAGGAAATAATTTACTTGAGGAAGGGTCATCCTGACATTCACATAATGTCCTTGTCTTGTGATACACTGAAAACAGCTTCATCATTGCTGGTTCAGTGGTTGGTATTTTTTTTTTTTTTAATTTATTCTATCTTACTCTTAGTGTTGCAATTTTGTTCCTTAACATTTGTGTAGTACATGTATAGATATCACCTTGTACTAACTATAACCTACAGTACATTAGAGCTTGATTTATATTTGTACTGTATGAACAGTATTGCATGAATTTCTGTTTTTGTCTCCACGAGTTAGGCTACTCAATTTGTGGGTGTGTCAGAGGGTGTTGTATTACAACAACATTGTTGATAATCAGTCAACAAGCAAATCAATGTGTCTGCAATTTTGTCAACGGTACATCCAGTACTTAGGAAAACATGTGATCACTTGTACTGAAATGGTGAAGTAAACTTGGCACACTAGATAAAGACAGAAAAGGTGAGAGCATCTTTTGATGTGTGTGTGTGGATAACACTGTGTGAACTTTCAACGGTTGAACTGTACCAATAATAGAAAGGTCAACGAGTTCTTAGGTAGTAGTGCATTGTAAGATAATAATGATAATAATACGAGAATTTATATAACGCGCACATATCTCACCACATGGCGAATCAAGATAAAATAATATGACTGATGTTCAGGACTGTACACATCGCAAAAGTAGGTCAGTTTGTTCATAAAGTTCCCGTACAAGGACTGCACTCAGATAGAGGCCAACAGAAGAAGATGATACACGTATGCAGTGATGTAATTGGTGATTACTAGTATCAATAATTGAATGCTGTGTTTGGGCAGACTTGATAGAAATATTTTTTTTAGAATGTTAACTGCTGTTTTATAAACAAAATAGAAAAAGTTTATTTGTCCACTGCATGGCTTGATATAAAGAATATCATATGAAGGACTCATGCGATGTATATATGACAAGTTGTCACATGTACATTGGGCTGCATGCTCAGACATGATGTGGATGATTGTGCTATCTCAGCATCCTGTGATAAATTATTAAGCTGTCACTGAAATTGACTTTTACAGTGTATCAGCCTGCTGGATTTAAATAGCACTATACGTTTTTTGTTTGTGAAGCACACATTCTGAAACTTAACTAGATGAATGTTTTCCTGTCTGTCATAAGTTGTCAACCAATTACTATGCATCGTTGCAGTTTTAAATAGTTGTACACAGCTATTTGCGTTAGTCTTACTAAGTTACGGCCCAGTAGATATATATATATGTATATTATACCCGTGTGACTTGGAATAATAGGCTGTGATAAGTAGGATATGCGCCAAAATGGCTGCGATCTGCTGGTCGATGTGAATGCGTGATGTATTGTGTAAAAAATTCCATCTCACACGGCATAAATAGATCCCTGCGCCTTGAGTCCGAGTCTGGAGATACGCGCGCGATATAAGACTTCATATAATAATTTTATTTTATTGGTGTGTGCAGTTTGCCTCCCTTTTCTTTGTTGGTTCTTGTCCATGCAGTATCTTACACAAATTTTGAAAGTTCAAACTTTTCCATGGAACATTTGCCTCAAGATTTTTTGTTGCACAAATACATTCACACGCAGAGAGCTATTACACAAATTAACTCACATTGAATATACCCCCCTCCCACCCACCCCCCCACCCCACATCCTTGCCAAAAACACTGTTGCAGGTCTATCTGAAAGGAAAAACAGGTTTTTTTTAAATACCCTCACGCAACTTTAATCAATACTTTGTCCTGACAGAATGAAAGTGTTGGTTCTGGTCGCACTGCTGGGTGCAGTCTACGCTGCTCCAAAGTCAAAGGTCCCGGACTTCGGTCTGCTGACCGACGAGGAGATCGTCTACATCAACAAGGTCCAGTCTTCATGGAAGGTACAACTACGTGTACATGCAAAAAAACATTTTTGTCCATCTTCATCATTTAAGTTAGGTGGGAGTTAAGGATGCAGATCAGTCGCACATACATGTGTGCGCACACACACACACACTCGCGCGCACACACACACATGTACACACACACCCACACACACACACACACACAAAGAAGGGACTTAAGAGTAGAATGCAAAAATCATTGTCAAATATCAGATGTTTAACCTAACCAAATTTCATGATGACTCACTGATTTCAGGCAGGCCGCAACTTCCACCCTGACTTCCCCGTGAAGAAGCTGATGGGTGTGGACTATGATGCGTCACTCAAGTTCACGCTGGAGACCATGCCGGTCAAAGAGTCCTTCACCGGGATGGATCTGCCCGACACCTTCGACGCTCGCACCAAGTGGACCAACTGCCCCACGCTCAAAGAAGTCCGCGACCAGGGAGCCTGTGGCTCGTGCTGGGTAAGTGCTAGCTGTTGTAGTTGATGGTGATTTGGGTGTTGTTGTTGGTGGTGGTGGTAGTGGGGCAGGGTTAAAATAATGTACTGTCTAGAAACCAAGAATCCTTGACAGGGATGGCCAAATCGTCCGCCCAATCGCCAGGGGCGAATAAAACATTTGCTAGGCTAGTAGAAACTGCCTAGCAAATCGCCCGGATGGCCAGTGAAAAATCTGGTCAAATGCGACTCTTTTGATTGTCATATCGAGTTTCAAAGTCATATAAACACCGCATATGCAGTAACTGTGGTATGTACTAGGCCATCAATATTTCTGGTGGGCTACCGACTTTCTTGAAGTTACACTGTTGCCACGTTCATATGCGTCTAGAGCTTAATTCCTGTTTTTGATATTGATTAGACAAATTGTGGAAATAACTGTGTGGGCTTTTTGGTGCAGGCTTTCGGTGCAGTGGAGGCCATGTCTGACAGGATCTGCATCGCGTCTAACGGCGCGTCCAACGCTCACCTGTCTGCTGAGGACCTGATGTCTTGCTGTCGCACTTGTGGAAATGGGTCAGTGTCGCTGCAAACTTGGGTTTTTCAAACATTGACTCATGCACTCGCACACGCACACACAAACACCCCTATGTCTTCCTCCCACTGTTCATAACATTTGTAAATCTACGTGTCTTAGCTCTTTGTTTAAAGAATTGATTTTCTTTGATTTATTCTGTGGTCTTGAAAGAGGGGTGTTACTTTATATCAAACAACAGTGATGAGGCCCCTTCCCCTCACTCCCTTCTCCCCTAGACCAGTATTTAATGGTACAATTTTGTGTGTTGTCAGATGCAACGGAGGTTTCCCTGCCGGCGCCTGGTCCTTCTTTGACCGTGACGGTGTGGTGACCGGTGGCCAGTACAACAGCAAACAGGTCAGTGAATGCATGTGTCTGTGCATGTTGTTGTTGTTGGAATTTTTACATTTATTCTGTTTTTCTTTCTTGCTCTCTTTCTTTTCATTCTTACTTATTGTCTGCTATATATGTAATTCCATGTTATTAGAATCTCTTGACAACAAAACTATCATGGTGGATAGAGTGTTCAGTAATTTGACGTCCTCCTTTCTTGCTGTGTGACAGGGGTGCCTGCCCTACGAGATCCCATCCTGCGACCACCATGTTGTGGGCAAGAAGTCTCCCTGCACAGGCGACGCCAAGACCCCTCGCTGTGAGAAGAAGTGCGAAGCCAACTACAACCAGACCTTTGAGGCGGACAAACACTATGGTAAGGCACACACACAAAATTTGTTTTTCGTTGGATGACTGGGCCAATCGTTGGATGACTGGGCCAATCGTTGGATGACTGGGCCAATCATTGGATGACTGGGCCAATCGTTGGATGACTGGGCCAATCAAAACGAGAATTAGGGTTAGAAGGAACTCCAAAACAGATAGACGGCCAACGCTTCAAATCAAGAATCATAATTTGTTTATATATATTCATGGGTGTTGCATGCACACACACACACAAACACACACACGCGCACACACACACACATACGCAAACACACACGCAAACGCACACACACACAGACCATAGCAGTATTGTGCCCTGATTCAGAGGACAATATGTCAGTTAATTAGACCTGGGTTGAAAATATGAACAGGTCCAAGTGTCCTGGCCACAAAAGCGTTGTTTTTTCAGAACTCCTCTTACATGTACGTCAAAACTGCTGATGGTTGACCGGCCAGGGGTCACAACATGGTGTCTGATCACAAACCTATGTGTAAAATTTTAAAATATTACTAATATTTACTGTATTGTTACTTTTATTGTGAAATGACCGAAGACTGCCATGCATACACTGACCTAGGATCCTATACAATTTTGCCGTATTTTGTACGCATGATTGTCTAGAATACGATCAGTACGGTCAGTTGAAAAAAAATACGACGAGAAAAAAACTAAAATACTTTCTTCACAAGCGCATCCCGAAGCCGATCCAGTACAGTATTTTGAAACATGATTTCAGTATTTGTCAGTGAACATTGAAGGAAGCATTTGTTTTAAATGTATCGGTAAACTTGATTGATGGTGCGACGGATGCTGGTGAAACATGGATGTTCAAAATCAAATGCTGTGTGAAGTACGCTAATTTTTCTGAAAATACACCAAGTTCGTTTGAGAATACTCCAAGTGCAAATCAGAGGTTCCCAGGTCTGCATACAAAAGAGCTGACAAACAGGCAGACAGGGACAGAAATGAAAAGAATAACAGTGACACAGTGTTGATGTGAATGCTAAGAGAGGGAGACGCTGTGTTTCAGGCAAGCGATCCTACATGGTGCGCGGTGAACAGAAGATCATGGAGGAGCTGTACACCAATGGCCCGGTGGAGGCCGCTTTCACCGTCTACGCCGACTTTCCGCAGTACAAAAGCGGTGAGTACAGTCAAACCTGTCAATAGGGACTATTTTTGGTTATTCGTTAATATATCACCTTGTAAAATGAAGGTTTGTCATCGTAATCTCTCTCTCTCTCTCTCTCTCTCTCTCTCTCTCTCTCTCTCTCTCTCTCTCTCTCTCTCTCTCTCTCTCATTATTGTGTACAAGCTTACGATGAAGCAGCCAGCAGTTTCTGATGCACTGTTGCTATGTTGTACAGGTGTCTACAAGCACACGAGCGGCTCGGCTCTGGGGGGACACGCTGTGAAGATCCTGGGCTACGGCACAGAGAACGGAGACAAGTACTGGCTGGTCGCCAACTCCTGGAACCCCGACTGGGGCGATAGCGGTAAGCACAACTATACTGCACATCTCTAGTTAAACAAGGGAGAAAAAATGCCCTATTAAGTGTCACCTGTGATTAGAGAACACTTCCCAGTAGAAGATGACACAAATACCTTGGTATGGGTTGTGAAAGAGGGAGCACCCTGGCTTTTACTCGGACAAACATTGGAGGGAGGGGGGGGGGTGTCAGAAACACTTGCACAGGAGCACCTTTGAATCTGCAGTCTATTTGTCTGAGGAAAAGCAAGGGTATTCACTCTTTCAGAAATCATTCAAACCTAACCGAGTTATTTCCAAAAATAGTTTTTTAAGGACACCTTCTTTTGTCCCTACCCCCCCCCCCCCCCCTCCCATGCTACTGCCCCTCCCCCCAACAACAACAACACAAATTTTGTGGTTGTAATAACTCGACCTAACCTTCTTTTTTTCCTGCCGACACTACACTGTATATTGTGAAAAAGACAAAAAAATACAACAGACATACACACTTCAAAGAAAGAACAAAATGGCAGCAAAATTACTATCATAACACTCAAAAAGAAAAGAAAAACAAAAAACTGACGCAGAAGACAGAAAAAAAAATATCAACAAGCAACCATAACCATTCATTTATTTTATTTCTTTATCATTTTTTTTATCATTTTTTTCTCTCATTTCTTTTTTCAGTCATTTTACTTTGTTTTTATTCTGCAGGTTTCTTCAAGATCCTCCGTGGCACAGACGAGTGTGGAATCGAGGGACAAATTGTTGCAGGAGAACCAAAGTTGTAAAGAAAAAACCAAAATGATCATTAACAGAGAATGGATGGGGATACGTTCCTGGTGAACTGCTGTTTGAATGCTGTCTGAAAGTGTATGTTACAGAATATTTTACACCAAAAAATGTAAGGTTGCCGCAAGATACTCTCTGCACTGGTGCTTTACCAACTGTGTTCCAAAAATTGTTGATAAAAAAATATTCTCTTCAGTTGTATGGCTTTAAACAATTTTGATGATTGTGAAAGAATACATTCAGCATGGAAGTTGTAGTTTGAGAATTTTACAGGGTTATTTTTTTTATTTTATTTTTTCAACACACAGGAGATAAAAGCCTCTGGCAGGTTGTGTATTATCAGCAGCACAGGGTGCAGAATTAAGAAAACTTGTTTTCTCTGTAGTTTGCAAAATATGTTTCGTTTGATAGATGTCTCTGTGATGAAACGAAAATCAAATGTTACATGTTTTACTCGTTTGTATTTTTGTGAATAAAATGTCATTTGTACTTGTGTGTGTTATATTTTTAATTTGTTTAATATCTTGCTTGACTGAGTTGTTGTTACATGTACTCTGTCTCTCTGTGCATCGCTCTTGATCTCTTTCTCTCTGTTACATGAAGCGTCAGCTTTGCTTCGTCTCTCCCTCATGCACACACACAAGCACGCACACACACAAGCACGGACAGGCGGCACACACACATACACACACTCTCTTTCTCTAAAAAAACCCCACAATTTATAGCAAGCTTGGCATGGTTTAAAATTAGATATCAAGGATAAATCTAAAATTGTATGTCAGACACCGGCACAAAATGCATGACAGCCATTTCACTGTCAGAAGTAATTATTTATTTTTTCTGGAACATGTTGAGGTATGCTTCGTAATAACATTGCTCAAACTACTTTTTTTCTTTCTTTTTTTTTTTCACTTCGAAAGTGCAGTAATCATTACACACTCGATCCTTTTAAAATCTTTAAAAAAATAATTTAAAACGAAGTCCCTGCAGTCCGGACTGACGATCTAACAGCGAACGACAAGAAGAAGATTTAAAACGAAGTTACTCGCACACAAACACATATACTCTCTCTCAGTGTCTCTCTGTGCGTGTGTGTGTGCTGTACGAGTGTGCGGGCGCGTGCGTATGTGTGTGCGTACGTGTGTGTGTACGTGTGTGTGTACGTGTGTGTGTACGTGTGTGCGTACGTGTGTGTGTACGAGGTGGTGGGGAAGGGGAGCAGACAAGGCCGACGCTTCTGTGAAACGTGAGAGTGAGTTTGCCGAGTTGGGCCACTCCTCGAAATCGAAAGTATATAATTTCTTATCTCCCTTGAATACGAAACTACCTTGCTAAGGAAAACTTCCGGTTTCATCTCGTTCGAGCAGACTGAAAGAGAAGAGAAAAGGCTCGCTGCGTCTCTTTCACCTGAGCCGCAAGGAATCCTTTCATTCACGGCAGCATGGGAACAGGTAAAACATGAGGCAGTTACGCTTCATAAATTGTCAATGGATGTTGGGGTGTTTGGCGGTGACTGTGAAACAGGAAATAAAACCCGACTCGGTGGAACAGAAACTGATCGAGTTTTGCGAAGGTTGGTTTCACCTTTCAAGACCGCTAAAAGTTCCGGTGGTGGGGTGAACGTGGGGTGAACGGATGCATACTTTGTTAGCTTGATAAATTACATGTGTCGGATGCTTGTAGTTCCTCCTATGAATCACCGTGCGTCGTGACCTGAGAACGGGGAAGTATCTGGAAAACTAAAATCATTGTCGCGGAACGGAAAAGTAAGGAGTCAGGCGAGGGTTTGTTGCATTCATGGGTCTGAAGCACGTCATTGGTCACGAACAGAGCTCCTATTGATTGGTGTGTTCAACAGGATGCCTCTCTTGCATTGTTTATGATGTGGCTGAAACTCAAACTTGTATTCACAATTGAGTGTTGCTTAATTTACATACATGTCTAAAGTGAGAGGATCTGTATGCATGTCACTTATGTGCCTGTTTTTGTACAAGTGAGACTGAGTTTTGAGTCAACTCAGCTCTGTTGTGTACTCCTTGAGCAAACAAACTTGTCAGCTTTGATGCTCCATTGTCTTCTGCCAGTGTCATACATTTATCTTCAGAGTTGTTAATCACTTAATGTTAATTGTTATCACTATTACACTGAGAAGAATGAATGGCCTGGATACATTGAATTTTTGTTGTTGTGTTTATAGCACATGGCAATTAAATTCTTTTCGTGATGGCTAAATTGGTAACCGAGTGCACGAAGCAGAACAATCACCTTTGGAGTCAAAGGCCAGTCAGACAGGGTTGAGAATGTTAGAGCTATATTAGTATATATATAACTTAATAGCCCTAAAAAAACCTGCCATGGGTACACATAGATGTCCAAGAGCATACAAGGAGACAACACCTAGCTAGCGGCCAGACCCCATCACAAGGAGACAACACCTAGCTAGCAGCCAGACCCCATCACAAACACAACTCTACAATTGACAGGTGTTTACCTGGCGACGTAGAAGAAACGTTGAGCGACTATAAATAGCCCTCACTCTTTGCCGGTGTCACGGCGTGAGTTTACACTGTCCTGAGTTTACGCTGTGGCCCCAATGCGCATGCGTCGAAATATACGTCACTTCCTGACCAAATTCACGACGCTGTAGGCGTCGTGAGTTTATGATGATGTGAATTTACCAAAGCATTTTTGAGGTTGCCACGGTGACCGTCTTTGTTTCGCCGATCGCGTTCGCCACTGTATCAAAGAATTCAGTGGGAAATCGATGGGTTTGTGTTTGTCAGTGGTCTGCGAGTGTTGGAAGAAAAGGTGTAGATTTTTTTCTCAACAAATTTAGATTAGATTTGAATTTTAGAATAGTGGGAATCGATGGTTTTGTGTTTGTTACCTTGGACTATTTATAATTATATGCTCCCTCGTAGAGATTGTTTTAGTCACCTTTTTCATGTTTGTGTTTAAAAAAAAAACACACATAAAGCTGGATATGTTCGGAATCAGAAATGCTTCCAAAATGGATACTTGTCTTATAATGCGTCTGGGTTTGAGTTGACTTACTAAGTGTTGTTTGTTGCAGTGACATAAATGAATTATCGTGATAATCAAAATAAAGAGAGAAATAGCAAATTGTAAATGTGTTAACATAAACTTGAATGAACGTTTACTCTCTCTCATCCTTGGTTCCCAGAGTCGCCGCATGCGCCCCAGTGTGGTGGGTGTTTTTGGGTGGGGTTCTGTTCTGTTTTCTTCTGTTCTGTATTTTTGTTTGTATTTTGTTTCTGCCTCGGTGCGTGTGATTTCGGAGAAAATGTTTCAAAGAAAGCATCTGATCAGCGAACTGTTCCATCGTGCGGGTTATGATCACTAAAAACGTGATTGACACCTTCCTTACTCAAAGTGAAAACAACCGGCTTCGAGTTCGGCAAATTCACGATGGCGGAAGTGACGCATATTTCGACGCACGCGCATTGGGGCCACTGCGTAAACTCAGGACAGTGTAAACTCACGCCGTGACACCGGCAGACAACTCTGCAGAGTCTGTTGTGAAGGGTGACTCGCAGTAGTCGATCTGCCTGTCAGTGTCACACTAAGAAGATAAGAAAAACTTTATTTTCTCTTTGTTGGCTGCATGTTAAATGGCAATAGTGTTTTGTGTTGATTATTTGTCAAACACAATTAATTTTCTTTCCGTTGCAGGCTAAGACGGTGTGGATGGGGCGGTTGACAGGTAAAAGAAGGCGGAGTGACATCTTATGGAGATAGCGTGTGTCAGGGCGCCCTGCTTTGCTGTCAAAGGTACATTCATCCTTACATTTTTGTGTGGTATTAACTATCATGCTTATATCTGAAGACAAGCATGACCGCTTCTTAAAATTTTATACTGTACTGAAAGAAAGACTTTGATTAGCTAGAGGTAGATTCAAATGTAAGAAATTATAACATAAGTTTCAATTTCATGAAGAGGAGAACTCTAAAAATCAATGGTTTCAAATTCTCACAGCCAGAAATAGTGGTCGGTAAATCATTCCAAATCCTCAATCATATGAAACATTTTTTGCACTGATGCACAAGGGTTAGGACAAACTATGTTTTGTTTCACTTTCACAACAAAGACTGCAATCTTCTACAGTGGTACACTGGTAGTGACACTAGAAGTAGAAGTAAAAGGGAAGTGTTGTTACATATATATTATATGTGTCCGTGTGGCTTGTGTGTCAGTGTGGCTTGTGTGCGTGATGTCTGTCATTGTGACGATTGTCAACCTTGCTGTGTCTTTTCTCACCAGGTCAGGGTGGCAGGATTCTATTTCTCACACTGACAGCGTTGCTGTGGACGCTCGGTGGCTGCCAGCTTGACTCCAGTGACCCCTCTCCATCACCTCAGCCAGCTGTGACACAGTTACCCTCAACTTTCATACAGACCAGCTTTGCTGCTGAGATTCAACCCACTTCAGATTTACTGACAGCGGATTTAGAAACAGACATTTCCACGAGCAGTGTCATCAGCTTGGCTGCCGGCAGTTTTCCTGAAGGGTCTGAAACCTCTGTGTTTGTGGGCTCCAGTGTGACCTTTTTCTCTACAGAAAGTTACAGTAGTGTCGAAACATCACCACGTTTGTCTGATTTTTATGTGACAAGGAGTTTCCTTGCGTCTTCTGACACAGCTGACAATGTGGTAAGTAGGACCGATGGTTTGACGATCGCATCAACGAGTTTCTTGGATTCTGTGGCTGCTAGTCTACGATGGAATCCTGCAGACGAAAATTTGGTTTGGACTGCGTCGGGCAGCCCTTTGCAAACATTTGCATCAGTCGACTTGGGTGCATCTGCACCAGATGAGCACACTAGCACTGAACTAGTTGTGTCCACGGAAACATGGTCTGTATCAGACTTGTTAAGCCCATCCCCCTCTAATAACCAGGGATTTCCTAGCACAGAATTGTACACAGACCCATCCTCAGTGTTTGTTTCCACACTCCCCACGTCCAGCGAAATGTTGGACATCAACTCGACACAATCTGCAGGAAGTTTTCACTCTGTGGCTGGGGAGACAACCTCTCCCCTGATGAGTTCTGCTGCGGTAGTGACCTCCCCTGGTGCCAGCGGGGGCAACGCGTCGTGTGCGGACACAGACGCAGGTTGTGTGGTGGCGGAGGAGGGTGGTGAGGACGGGAGGATCAAGATCATCGTGGGCGTGGCCTGTGGCGCTATTCTGCTGGTTGTGCTTGTCGGTGAGTGTGTGCACATTTCTTCTTCTTCGTTCATGGGCTGAAACTCACACGTTCACTTATGCCTTTGCATGGGTGGGTTTTTACGTGTATGATCGTTTTTACCCCATCATTCTGGCAGCCATACAGCGCTTTCGGGGGTGCACATTCCATTATCTGTTGCGTTGACAGTCGGACCTGCACTGGTGACCAAATCTCGATAACCACCCCCTCAAAGGATCCCAAAGGATCTATTTCTATAGGATTCACTATTCCATGGCGACCACCTGTCTGTATCAATCATTTCTTATGGGCCCCTTAGTTGGTCGCTACAGACCGGTTTAACTGTATCAACCATTTGTTACAGGCCCCTTAGTTGGTCGCTACAGACAGGTTTAACTGTATCAACCATTTGTTACAGGCCCCTTAGTTGGTCGCTACAGACAGGTTTAACTGTATCAACCATTTGTTACAGGCCCCTTAGTTGGTCGCTACAGACAGGTTTAACTGTATCAATCATTTGTTACAGGCCCCTCAGTTGGTCGCTACAGACAGATTTAACTGTATCAATCATTTGTTACAGGCCCCTTAGTTGGTCGCTACAGACAGGTTTAACTGTATCAATCATTTGTTACAGGCCCCTTAGTTGGTCGCTACAGACAGGTTTAACTGTATCAATCATTTGTTACAGGCCCCTTAGTTGGTCGCTACAGACAGGTTTAACTGTATCAATCATTTGTTACAGGCCCCTTAGTTGGTCGCTACAGACAGGTTTAACTGTATCAACCATTTGTTACAGGCCCCTTAGTTGGTCGCTACAGACAGGTTTAACTGTATCAACCATTTGTTACAGGCCCCTTAGTTGGTCGCTACAGACAGGTTTAACTGTATCAACCATTTGTTACAGGCCCCTTAGTTGGTCGTTACAGACAGGTTTAACTGTATCAATCATTTCTTATGGGCCCCTTAGTTGGTCGCTACAGACCGGTTTAACTGTATCATCTAACTTTCACCACAGATTCATTGTGTAGCATGTTCACAGTCTTTTGCTGATTATTTCAAAAGGAATGAAAATAACATCAGGAATTCCTGAATTCAGAAAGGATATCCTGATTTGTAATCTGCACAGGATGTCAAAATCATATGATTGACAGTTGTATAACAACTTCCTGTCTGTTACAATGTACTACTTTATGTTGGTCATCACATAGACATGTTCAACGGTGACACGATACAAAAATTGTCAGGTACCTTTGAATGTTTTTTTAGGGTTACCGTGGTCAGAGTGTTTGAACATGCTGTACAGTGCATTAATCATATGTCATTTGTTTTCCAGGTGTGGTTGTAGGGTGCTTGCTTCGGCGTCGAGGCAAAATGACGTCGGGTTCCAAGGTCGACCTGTCCAGTTACTGGGACGACAGTGTCACCTTGAGCTACATCAACGGACACATTGACATTCCCAAGGTACAGAGACTAGCTGGCAGTGTGTGTAACATACCTGTAATCATTGACATTCCCAAGGTACAGAGACTAGCTGGCAGTGTGTGTAACATACCTGTAATCATTGACATTCCCAAGGTACAGAGACTAGCTGGCAGTGTGTTTGTATGTGTTTTATAACATACCTGTATGTGGGTGCGAGTGTATGGGAGCAGATTACACAAGTTAATAAGGTTGTGTTTATCGCTGTTTGGATCATTTCTAAAGATTCAACTGGACGAAGAAATTTTCAACAATTTTGGACAAAACACTTAAAGGCACAGTAAGCCTCCCGTAAACCATCACAGAGCTCCCCGAGCGTCTACATACATTACAAGCATACTTCCATTTGAACGCTCACCGAACGAGAACATCCTGGCTGCTTTCTGTCGAGCGTGAGAAATTTTCAAAGAATTTATTTTCGTGGACTTGGTCCTCTACAACAATGGCGCCTCGTTTTGGTGCTGGACGGCTGTTATGAATATTCAATACCGGAAATCACGCCCGGACAGTAAGCCTCCCGTAAACCATCACAGATACTGTCAGGCGTTTACACACAGTACAAACACCCTTCCATTTGAACGCTCACCAAACGGGAACATCCTAGGTGCCCTACGTAAAGAGCGAGCAATTTTTAAAGAATTAATTTTGCAGATTGTCTCGAACACTTTTTGGACCCATCCTGAACTCAGGTCAAAAATGAGTTACTTCCCTTCGGGTCTCATTCTATCGATGTAAACTGGCGATAGCCGTGGATCGATGATTATCAGAATGTTTTTGGACCGTGGTGCGTTTTTGCGCTAGACCTAACTTTTAAAATCTAAATAATAAATTGACAGCTTGTTACACAAACATTCTTTAATCATAAAAGAATTCTTTTTTCATCAAGACAAGATCAGTACAATTGGAAGTGGTGAAAGTTTGAAAGAAGAAAAGCCCGGAAGCAGGGTCACGCAAGGGTCGTAGCAGACGACGGTTTATGCATATCGCCGTTCCTCTCAATAACAATAATAACAATAACAGCACTTTATTGTCCATTAAAATATTACATAAAAATAGAAATTTTTCTTCGGCACACCCTGTCTGCCTGTAAACGATTATAACAACAATTGTATAGGACGACACACATAAAACATAAAACATAAAAGGGATACAATCAAATATGATATTGCACTATGTAAATTTACCCTCTCATATCACAGGAGTTGGGTTTCACAGCCGAGTAATCACATTACAAATATTTCCCACACACCTTCACATGTACACATTGTTTGTTTTTTCCCAGCCGACCAGCCTCTACGTGATGCAAGAAGAATTTAAAATGGTGACTGCAGAAGGCAGGAATGACTTTTTAAACTGGTTTTTGCGTGCCAAAGGGACCTTATAACGTTTACCTGAACAGTCAAAAGCCATCGCTAGAGTTCTTGTGAACCACAGCCGTTTGTTTCGTGCATAAAAACGTGCTATTGTAGATAAGCTCACATCGAGTCGCATTCAAATGACTAACTGACGACTACATTGTGAAAAAGGGAAACTGGATCACACGGGTTCACGATGGCTCAGGGGTAAGATAAACCACGCAAAAATAAATTCTTTGAAAATTGTTCGCTCTTTACGGAGGGCACTTAGGATGTTCTCAATCGGTGAGTGTTTAAATGAAAGGGTGTTTGTACTGTGTGTAAAAGCCTGACCGTATCTCACTATCTGTGATGGTTTACGGGAGGCTTACTGTGCCTTTAAGTCCGACACAAAACTGTCCAGTTTTTATGTCTTGTGAAACTTGGTTGTTTTGTGTCAGCTCACATAAATCTATGAAACTGTGAAAATCAACTTTAGTGTTCCTTGATATCTGTTGGTACTGATCTTTGATGCTGCATGCACAGGTTCACATCATTTTCCACTCTGTGTGTGTGTCAGTGTGTGTGTCAGTCTGTGTGTCTGTGTGTGTGTGTGTCAGTCTGTGTGTGTGTGTGTCATATTTGTGGTTTTATTTTGACAGTATCTCAATAGAGCTTTCAAAACTACTGTTGTGTGTTACAGGACAGTGCAGACGAGATGGTATCCCTTGACAACGACTCGTTCCTCAACAGTCTGGACAGCATGTCCTTCACTAACACCTGGACGTCCGACACCTCCACCTCTAAACATACCAACTTCTGACACCTGGACATCGGACACCTACACCTCCAAACACACCAACTTCTGACACCTGGACATCAGACACCTACACCTCCAAACACACCAACTTCTGACATCTGGACGTCGGACACCTACACCTCCAAACACACCAACTTCTGACACCTGGACATCAGACACCTACACCTCCAAAAACACCAACTTCTGACACCTGGACATCAGACACCTACACCTCCAAACACACCAACTTCTGACACCTGGACATCAGACACCTACACCTCCAAACACACCAACTTCTGACACCTGCACATCAGACACCTACACCTCCAAACACACCAACTTCTGACACCTGGACATCAGACACCTACACCTCCAAACACACCAACTTCTGACATCTGGACGTCGGACACCTACACCTCCAAACACACCAACTTCTGACATCTGGACGTCGGACACCTACACCTCCAAACACACCAACTTCTGACACATGGACGTCCGACACCTACACCTCCAAACACACCAACTTCTGACACCTGCAGTAGGCGAGTTCCCGAAATAACTCTGTCAAGGCTTTGAAGGGCTGTGCAGAAGTTGTCTCCCTCCTGAAGCTGAGGCAAGCCAATATGGTGGCAAAAAATCTGTGATCTCCAATGTGCATGTTTTTGGTGAGATGAAGACGTCCTATTGAGCGGGCGCTGTGTAAATGACAGTGTCTGCCTCAGATGATGCCTCCCTCTTTTTAAGAACATGGCAGCAGTGAATTGGTTATCTCCAGTGTGCATGTTTTTGGTCAGATGGAGACGTTGTATTGAGCGGGTGCTGTATAAATGACAGTGTTTGCTCAAGGTGATGACACCTTCTTCTAAGATATGTGCACATCGGACGCCATTATTCACTGGGATGACATGATTGTTTGGTCCAACTAGTAAGTGCTGTCACATATTTGCCTCAACATCCAAGGGCACAACTCTTCCATATTGCCAATACAATGACCCGGCAGAGTTATTTCTGAATATCGTCTGTTCAAAACACACCAATCTCTGACACAACCCGTGAACACCCACTCCAGTTTTGACCACGTCGGTCCTGCCATCTTTTGTCTTGATCTGAAGGGGTACGTGCTTGAATTGCAGATACGGTATAAACACACCAACTTGGGACACAATTACCCACTCTCAGTCCACATCGTTCCATCCAGCTGTGTCTTGATCTGCCAGGGTTTGTGTTGTGCGGGTGCTGGAATATCAACTACACAGGCATACTGACTTCAGAGTTCACCAACTAACCTTGTTTTGTTATTCCCTTGTTGAGCAGCTTTCTTGGGAGAAAACAAAAAAGGAAACAGCTGCCACTGTTTCACTGTTGTCTATTCAACACCTTTTTTTCCCTCGCCAGTTCCATGGTTACCTGGATTGTTGACAGTGTATTTACAAATGTGCGAAGGTTAAAAACTTCTGAACACGTCTTGTTAAACAATGACCAACCACTTTGATTCTGTTACACTTGCCACACCTTTATCTTGACTTACAAGAGTATGTCCGACCTTTATTTGGGATGTCCTTACAACAGTATGTCCGACAGTAATTTGGGATGTCCTTACAACAGTATGTCCGACAGTAATTTGGGATGTCCTTAAAACAGTATGTCCAACAGTAATTTGGGATGTCCTTAAAACAGTATGTCCAACAGTAATTTGGGATGTCCTTAAAACAGTATGTCCAACAGTAATTTGGGATGTCCTTAAAACAGTATGTCCAACAGTAATTTGGGATGTCCTTACAACGGTATGTCCAACAGTAATTTGGGATGTCCTTACAACGGTATGTCCAACAGTAATTTGGGATGTCCTTAAAACAGTATGTCCAACAGTAATTTGGGATGTCCTTACAACGGTATGTCCAACAGTAATTTGGGATGTCCTTAAAACAGTATGTCCGACAGTAATTTGGGATGTCCTTAAAACAGTATGTCCGACAGTAATTTGGGACGTCACATGTGCCAATGCCATGGCACACCATTTTTGAAGGAACCTGCATTCATTTTCAACAGGGTACAATTGAATTGAAACACTGGGTTGGTGCAAAATATGGAGGCATAACAAGTATACCAATTTGTAAGTTCTCATAAATTTTGTTACAGTTACACTTGCCACATTCGTATTATTGTTTGGTGCAAGAACTGGGGTACTATTTGCATCACAAGTGCACTAACTTTGGAGTGAAAACATTTATCTTTTTACACAATTCTCCCGGTAAAATGACACCTTTTTAAGGGCTGTTATGAGTGTAGGAATTGAGAATGTTCAAAGCTCCACGGTTATGTTTTTTGTATGGGAAATAGTACGTTATACAGCCCCAATCGATTGTGAAACACATGTACCGTGTTTTATTCTTCTTCATTGTCTTTGATTACCTCTTCTCATGTGTACAGAATTATTGCTGACAGGTATTTGTTCACAACTGCGATGTTTTAAGGTTATACAGTTTCAGTACTTAATTCAGATAATTATGAAATTTCCTTCAGAAGGATGGAAAGTGAATAATGAGTGACTGCACCTCCTGTGGGGTCATCGATTACTTCATGTTTTCCAGAATGATGAAAGAAAGAAGATGTGAAAGAAAACCTTAGCTGTCCACGAAATATTGTTTTGATGGAAATATGGCACATTGATCATTTTGATGATATATTTTTAAACTAGTCTAGGTTAACGTACATTTTTAAACCAGTAAAAAGGAATATAATTATATGATACTCTTCCCCCCCCCTCTCTCTCTCTCTCTCTCTCTCTCTCTCTCTCTCTCTCTCTCTCTCTCTCTCTCTCTCTCTCTCTCTCTCTCGCTCTCTCTCTCTCTCTCTCTCTGGTTAAAAAAAGCGTCTCTCTGTCTCTCTCTCATTCTCTCTCTTTCTTACTCTTATTATTTTTCTTCTGCTTTTTCTCCAAACACAAAGTAGTTTGTTAATACAAACATGTACATAGTGGGGAAATATTTGTATGAATCCTGCCAATACTTTTACCATGACAAATCTTCAAGTGTCAATACCTGAGTGGACACCTGCCAATGTTGAATGTTTAGTGCTATCATGTCCCACATGTGGAAGAGGTACGTGTTTAATTGATATCTATATTTGGATCTACATATATATATACAATTGTGTGTGTGATTGTGTGCTGCGGAATTTTTATTTCGTGGTTTACACTTGTAAGGTGTAGGTTTAGAAAAAGAAAAATCGACAGGTACTTTGCCTGGAGCGAATAACAGTAAGAACTTGGCGAAAAAAGTTTTACCGATTGTCTACATGTTGCAATATACATACATGCTAAACTTTGGATCATCATGTTGACACAAGTTAGTGCAGTAGTAATTAATGCTTCACAAAGACCTATAGATGAGTCTTTAAGAAAAAAAACAGTGTTGATAGTGGTGGTGGTTAAAAAAAATCAAACATAATTGTAAAACTCCTTCAAGCCAGTGTTGCAAGACGTATATATATGCTTTTAAGATTCTTGGAGCCAGACACATTTTGACAGACACATTTTGACAGTATTTTGGACTTTTTGATTTTTTTGCTCACCAGTGAAAATGGGAGAACTGTTTTGCGATGTCATTAGCATGTCAGATTGATTTGCGACCTGTCGATCTTTACATGGAGACCTGACTTGGTTGGGTGGAACAAGAACACATTTTATTGTGAAGGATAAAACCCGTTTGGTTCGATCTTACAAACTGATACTGTTAGTGTGGTGGTTTTCAGAGCAGATGTAACTTACTATGCATGTGTGTGTGTGCTTGTGTGTGTGTGTGTGCTTGTGTGTGTGTGCTTGTGTGTGTGTGCTTGTGTGCGTGTGTGTGTGAGAGAGAGAGAGTCTGTGGATAATACTGTGTGTGTGACATATATATGCTTCCCACGCTTTTTGTGTACAAAGGGACAAAGGTTTAACTTGATGAAAGGAAGACATGTATTCGGAACACATTCGGGGCAGCTATGGGTTCTACAAATTCCTATGATTTATAATTGATGTATGCATTTGATTAGCGTTGAGGCGATTCCCAGTCTTTGCTGGGGTGAGTCATGCAGAGAATCATGGAACAGATGATTAGCTGTCGCCATAGTAACCGCTAGTACATTTTGAGTACTGTCTGCTGGGTTTTTTGCAATGAAATTAACTGGTAAAATTTGCAAGGTGAACTTATTGTAGTTAAAGAAAGGTTGAAGAAGTTTCAATATGGCCGTTATCCAATGAGTCGTCAGTAGTTTGTAAGTCTGTTGTGTTCAAACTTTTTATGTCATTCTTACATTTGAAATTGCTGACTCCAAGATGCAAAAATTGGACTGTAAACTTTTGGTTTGCTTGTATGGAAAAGGAGCTAGATCGGAGGAAAAAGATGAAAACTATAATCAGAATTGTCAGACGTATCATACTTTGTGTTACTCAATCAGGATTGTTGATAACCTTAGCTCACATACTTGTCTTGTGACTATAACTTGTATAAGGTGTTCACTTCATCTTTTCGCTTTTTGTCTTTTTCTTCAATTCTTTTTGTGTAGCTTGTAGAAGTTCGACTTTCATATCTTAATTTTTACACAGATTTATGTTGTGACTTTCACTGTGATTGTAAATACCCCTGAATCAGATTTAGAACGTGGGTGTTTCACCCAAAAATCTTACGCAGGCAAAAATGTAGTTGTCCCAAGGATTTTATCAGTGTGTGTACATTACGTTTTTATTGTACAGACCTTTTTAAGTCTGTGCTTTTTTCTGGTTCTGTGTTAGCTTAAGTGCTTGATGTTGTGCCAAGGTATTTTGTGTGGATATATTATATACATGTGTGTTATGCTGCTCTAACAGGGTATTCCTGTGTGTTATATTTATGTATCTGACAATTTGTCGTTGTGCTAAGAATCTTCAGAGCCAAAACGGCACGGCTGCTCTCAATCGTGATGTTAAATCACATATATCTGTATGCATAGTTGTATCTTGCTCTTTTTTTTTTTTTTGGGGGGGGGGGGGGGGGACAATGTGTCATACTTCGCTGTGTATGGAGGTGAGAGTCAAGAGAGGTGGGGGGGGGGGGGGGGTGAAGATTAGCAGGTTTAGTAATGATAAATGCTGCTGTACTAATTGGGCTTTTGGGACTGAACCTCCAGTTTGTATTTTTCCAAAAGGATAAACTTCTAATATATGTCATGGATGTTACCGTACTTTGCTGGGGTATTTTTGTCATCTTGTCTTTTTACATTTAGTCAAGTTTTGACTTACTCGACTTGTTTTTACAATTTTCTCTGACATCTTTGTCCCTGGTTTATTTTTTGGAAAAAAAGAGTAATTTTTATTCTTCTGTATGGAAAACTCTGCTTTCGACAAAAATGTCAAGTAGATTTCTGTCGTCTATTGAGAGAAGATTTTAGAGAAGATTGGAAAATCAGTTGCTTGGGCAACACTTATGGGACGGAAGAATTCAGACCTGTCCCATTCTGAAAGGGACAACACCTGTGGTAGAAGAGGATGCGAGAGCCACCTCCTTCAATAGCCTGGGACTGTACAGAGCTTGTACTTTTCACAAGAAAAATTAAAAGTGTTTAGGAAAGCATTGGCTTTTCAATTGATTCAGTTGATAATTTATTATTTGGAAAATGTTTGTCGAGGGATATTGTATCCCTAGTGAAGAACTTTTTGCTGTAAAATATTGTCTGTATTTGTGCGGTCATGGTGGTGTTCAGTGTTGTGGAAGGAGTAAGACAAATGAGGTGTCATTACATATCAACTACTTGTCATGCAACGAGACTTATTTTGATTCTTGATGGGGGTTGTAGTGGGGGGGGGGGGGGGGCTTTGATTGATGATATTTGACGTGGAATCTCCAATCAGTCTGTGAATAAGTCATTCAGAATTATCCAGAATCTTTTTGGCTTATATACCTAGTGGCATAAAATCTTGATTTCTGAAAAGAAAGGGAGACAAAACTTTCGTACATCTATTTTTCATTTTATCAAAAGAATTAACACATAACTGTTTCTGATTTATGTGTGATGAAGAACTAATTTGTTTTACGTTTTGAGATGTTATTTTGTCGCCTCAAAATATTTGTACACTGGGTGAAATAATTGTTCAGCAAACATATTTTAAATTATGTCGTTATGAAACGGCATTTTAACCTATACAGTAGTGACTTCAACATTCAGAATCTCTTAATCAACCCCCCGCGGGTTAGGGGGAGTCCCATATTGGTTGGGATGAGAAGGAATTTACCCGATGCTCCCCAGCATGTCGTAAGAGGCGACTAACGGATTCTGTTTCTCCTTTTACCCTTGTTAAGTGTTTCTTGTATAGAATATAGTCAATTTTTGTAAAGATTTTAGTCAAGCAGTATGTAAGAAATGTTAAGTCCTTTGTACTGGAAACTTGCATTCTCCCAGTAAGGTAATAATTATATTGTACTACGTTGCAAGCCCCTGGAGCAAATTTTTGATTACTGCTTTTGTGAACAAGAAACAATTGACAAGTGGCTCTATCCCATCTCCCCCCTTCCCCCGTCGCGATATAACCTTCGTGGTTGAAAACGACGTAAAACACCAAATAAAGAAAGAATCTCTTAATCAGGTCTGCTGGAGAATACGGCAGAGTTTGTTTGTTTTTCTTGTAAAATCTTAATATTAGCTGAGTTCCTTCACAATGGACCTTTGTTTAATTTTCTGAGAAGAATTTGATTCCAATGCCAAACTATCTGATTACCATTCTTCCATCCATGTCCATGATTCAGTTCATTCCAGCGATCCAAACCAAAGCCCTTCATTTTTTCATGAAACTGTTGTTATTTACCTTGAAATGAAGACTGCTATTTACTGTTACAATCATCATTGTCATTCCATTTCTGTATTACTTCAATGCCGTCACGGTAGCAGTTAGGAAAAAACTGACGTTCTTGTTTGTATTCGCAAGTGCCACTTTATTTATGCACTTTTCCAGTCAAGCAAACTATCTGTAAGCATGCAGTGCAACTCGTAAAATCAGGCATTTACATCTGTTATATACTTATACTTCTGTTAAAAGAATATCATTTTTGTGTGTTGTCGAGAACGTATGTTCTACATTAATCTTTATTTAAGCTTTTCTGTGTGAATCGTTTCATATCTGCAAAATCTATACAATCAATGTGTCTGTGTTTTGATTTATAGGCTACACTGTATACTTTTTTTGTCTTCGTAAGTTATGCTGGATTAATTTAATTTACATAAAAACAGATTTTCCGGCTTGTTTCTGTCACCTGTATTTTGTACATGGGTAGATTTGTGGTTGGCGTTTTCTTCTTCGTTTTGGTTTTGTCTCTTCTTAGGACTTTGAATATAAGATTATGTATATCTTCTTATAAGATTATGTATATCTTCTGCTGACGACGGGGATATAGTAATACCTTGAGTGTGTTCATTGATGTTTTTTCTTCTTAGTTGGTGTAATTTTTGCATTTTTGTTTTCACATTTTTTGTTTGTGAAGTTTCACTGGACTTTCGCCGGGGTATTTTGGGGTTTTGGGGGTTTCAAATCAAACTGCATTTTCTGTTGTGATATAGCTAAAAAGACTTTATTTTCTTCTGTTTGCAATCAAAGTAAAACTTCTATTGCTTGTTGTGATGGGAAAGTTTTTATTTGTTTATTAAGAAATTATATTGCTTTGTGTGCTGTGATCAAAATGAGTTGTGTTAAAGAACATTTTTCTGAAAATGGATGAAGCTATATATCTCAAATAACCTTTTGAATAAGAAAATAAATGCCCTTTGTTAAATGTGCCTAGTCTGTGCGCACATACAGTCAGTTTAAACTAATTAAAGTCTAAAGTGCTAAGATCTGTGCAATGAAGATGATTAATTCAGTATCTCTGGAGTACATGTACTGTAGTAAGTATTCGTCATTTCTTTTCATGTTTGTTCTGTGTGTAACACTTTTTGTCACCTTTTTAAAGGGAACTGAGCATAATACTTCATACATTGACCAACTCTATTTAAAGGTCTGACTTTACTTGTTCCTGCCTTTTTGTCATTCACTTTTTATATTTTTGGCTTTTCTCTTGTTTTTGTGGATTTTTGGGATTACTACTTTTTTCTTTCTTGATCATTGGTTTAAGCTTCAAGACATGCTGTTGGTGAATTCTCCTCCTGTCCACAGACACCAGTGTAGTGTGACACGCAAAAGAAAATCCCAAACAACATTGGAAAACTGAGTGTTGGCAATGTTACACAGCCAGGACGAAAGTGTTCAGGACTAATATGTCCTGGATAACTATCTGGCAGAGATTTGATGCCAGACATGTTGGGTTGTATAACTACAACTGTATGCCTGCTTCCTGTGCAGACTGGGATTCTTTGGCAAAGATGTCTGTGACAAAAATAAATCTGCAAGAAAAGTCCAGCTCTGCACACAAAAATAGCGAGGATGATTCATGGTATGTGATCAAGTGGAAGGATGCTCCTAGAGCATGGTAAGATACCAACAAGTCTGTGCTGCGTCCACATCTGTTTGTTATTATGGGAATGAGGCGATCTTTCACTGTTTTTTTTGGGTTTTTTTACTGTTGTAGGCTAAGTGTCGGTGTTTTACCATACGCATTTATCATTCTGCTTTCATGGTGTTCCCCCACCCGCTTCCCCAGCATGTCGTAAGAGGCGACTAACGGATTCTGTTTCTTCTTTTACCCTTGTTAAGTGTTTCTTGTATGGAATATAGTCAATTTTTGTAAAGATTTTAGTCAAGCAGTATGTAAGAAATGTTAAGTCCTTTGTACTGGAAACTTGCATTCTCCCAGTAAGGTCATATATTGTACTACGTTGCAAGCCCCTGGAGCAATATTTTGATTAGTGCTTTTGTGAACAAGAAACAATTAACAAGTGGCTCTATCCCATCTCCCCCCCTTTCCCCTATCCCATCTCCCCCCTTTCCCCGTCGCGATATAACCTTGAATGGTTGAAAACGACGTTAAACACCAAATAAAGAAAGAAAGAAAGAACATCTCCCCCTTTCCCCATCGCGATATAACCTTCGTGGTTGAAAACGACGTTAAGCACCAAATAAAGAAAGAAAGTTTATGGTGTGTTTGTTTTTGAACTCTGTATTTCAAAGCTGTGCTTACATTTTCGCGTCCAATTTTTATATTTAGTCAAGTTTTGACTAAATATTTTAACATCGAGGGGGAATCGAAACGAGGGTCGTGGTGTATGTGCGTCTGTCTGTCTGTCTGTCTGTGTGTGTGTGTGTGTGTAGAGCGATTCAGACTAAACTACTGGACCGATCTTTATGAAATTTGACATGAGAGTTCCTGGGTATGAAATCCCCGAACGTTTTTTTCATTTTTTTGATAAATGTCTTTGATGACGTCATATCCGGCTTTTCGTGAAAGTTGAGGCGGCACTGTCACGCCCTCATTTTTCAACCAAATTGGTTGAAATTTTGGTCAAGTAATCTTCGACGAAGCCCGGACTTCGGTATTGCATTTCAGCTTGGTGGCTTAAAAATTAATTAATGACTTTGGTCATTAAAAATCTGAAAATTGTAAAAAAAAAATAAAAATTTATAAAACGATCCAAATTTACGTTTATCTTATTTTCCATCATTTGCTGATTCCAAAAACATACAAATATGTTATATTCGGATTAAAAACAAGCTCTGAAAATTAAATATATAAAAATTATTATCAAAATTAAATTGTCCAAATCAATTTAAAAACACTTTCATCTTATTCTTTGTTGGTTCCTGATTCCAAAAACATATAGATATGATATGTTTGGATTAAAAACACGCTCAGAAAGTTAAAACAAAGAGAGGTACAGAAAAGCGTGCTATCCTTCTTAGCGCAACTACCCCGCTCTTCTTGTCAATTTCACTGCCTTTGCCATGAGCGGTGTCCCGCAGTGGGGCACTGCGGTTATGAAATTAAAGGCCCCTCCTGTTTTTGGAACCGCAGGAGCTTTCTAGTTTGCTGTTAGGTAGATTTTTGGTTCCTCTTTCCTGTCATGCTCTCTTTTTCTTCATGAATTTTCTTTTTTCTGCCTTCTTGCTCATTCACCTGTATTTTTTCCAAAAATCTCTTCTCTTGCCGCTTGTCTCGCTATTCATGTATAGTTTAATCTGTTAGTGTTTTGATGTAAGTCCAGCAGTAGATAGGTTAAGCCTATTTTAACATACTGGAAACTGGTAATCTTCCAGTAGGTATTAATTTAGTTTTACTAAAGCCTGCTGGGACACAAGTAATGGGTTAGTGCATTTGTAAACAGGAATCGCTTGACAAGTGGCCCCCTTCATCCCCCCCTTCCTCGTCCTGATATGGCTCTGCGTAGTCGGCTGGACGTTAAGCAACAAATAAACAAACAAACAAACAAATGAGCGGTGGACTGACGATGCTACGAGTATACGGTCTTGCTGAAAAATGGCATTGCGTTCAGTTTCATTCTGTGAGTTCGACAGCTACTTGACTAAATATTGTATTTTCGCCTTACGCGACTTGTTGTTGTTGTGTCAGTTAAATTCGATGTTCTATATTTGGTTGTAAAATCTAGTAGCCTTTACAGTTTGTACCACTTCTACTTCTACCGGTTTATTTACATTGTCTTGTTTCGGCTCTCACTGTTGTGTGCTTCTGTTCTAGTCTGTGTACACTGTTGCTGCTTGAAGTCAGAATTTACCATAAGAAAATATACATTCAGAAAAGTGTGCTGATTTTATGCAGACTTTACAAATATGACGTTTGTTCATGATGCTGATGTTGTGCTATTTTCGCTTAATTGTAATCAGAGAAAGTTGTGTAGATCTGCAAACGCGTACCTTTGTATTGAGGACAGATCAGGATTTGTGTAGACATACTATACATACATGTATGCAATCACATTTTGTACAATCACATGTAGCTACATTTTACAATCACAACCCTTCACAGTACATTTTTCTGATGTGAGAAATCATTGTTGCTATAGTTTTGTTTAATCAGGTGCTTGTTTATGTAGGAATTTTGTCACTTAATGTATTTACAACAGGACTGTTTCATGTTCTTCTTTTGGAAGAAAATTAAAAAAGTTCCGTAAGTTTATTTTCATATGCCAGAAACAGGGCAAGTTTTGCCTGACACAAGTCTACTTTGATGATTAAAAACATTGTTGTTGTACGTCCACTATTTTTTCCTGTCAGACAATTTAGTGTTGTAACTTTAACTCTCCGAGCTGTCCTTGTTTGATCAGAACCAAGCCATTCCATCTTTCCTAAGTAGATTTTGGTGGACTTCAAGTTTGAATTTTTTTTAATTTGAATATTACAGCAGTCCCTGCCATGGGCGTCCTCATAGATGAGTGGCCACATTTGCTTGCAACAGAATAGTTGTCAAATGACCCCCTTGGTTAGCGAACATCCCTCGTATGAGTGACCATCTACTCTGAAGGGACAAATTTGCAACAGCCTGAAGGTGACCATTCATGAGACGGACGGCCGTTTTAAAGAAGTTTATTTCATCCGTTGCACCCACCACCTACTTAGTTTAAAATCTTCCATTTAATTTTCTCTGCATCAATATTGGTTGGTGTTAATTTAATTTGCAATCTCAGAACATGTATAATCATTGCAATCTCAGAACATGTATAATCATTGCAATCTCAGAACATGTATAATCATTGCAATCTCAGAACATGTATAATCAGAAGGAGGGCAGTCAGAGTATTACGCAGACATGGACAGAGCTGCTGCAGAATACAGTGTACCTGTGTTATCAGTATCTTTCACATTTTATGCCACATGATTGTAAATAGCATAGATGACAAATAAAGATGTATTTCTTCACGGTGCTTGCTTAGACTCTCTGTGTGTGTGTGTGTGTGGATAATATCGACCAGTCTTGCACTTGATGCTTGACACAAATATAGCTACTACTGACATGTACACCTGTCTGTGTGTGTGCACACAAACACACACAAGCACGCTCACATACACGCACACACACACGCAAGCATGCACGCATGCACACACACACACACACACATACACACACACGGACATCAAAAGCTCGGTCAACATGATAAAAAAAACCACACTATTCAATATTCAAGCTGTAACAAGTAGAATAATGCACAAGGAGCAAACTGCTAATGTAAAGAAGACTCCATTTCTCCAATGTTTATCAGCTGATACTTCATGCTCAACAAGAATATTGTTTTCAATAATAACACACACTTGCAACACACACACACACAATTAAAACAACAACAAATGAACTTGGGGGCAGAGGCCATGGTTAAAGTCACCATCAACTCTGATCAGATTTTGCAAATCCTGGAAGTCTCTCCCTTGTACACTCCGAAGGTTTACGACCCTGAAAAGAAAACACAAGTGAAATGAAAAAGAGTTGGACAGATTACTGCATGTATCTCTGACCACTGATGTGTTGTGCCAAAACACTCTTGTTCGCCCTTGCTACACTAACTTACAGACGTTTAAAAAAATTCAGTACAAAGTAGGCCAGGGCTGGATATGTCGTCACTGGATCGTCGTCGTCCCAACATTTGCTGTTCGTCATCCTGTCTTCATTATTTCTTCGACCTCAAGCTAAGCGTCTAACACTATAACTCATCGTCATCATATGTTCTAAATACTGCATGTGTTTTTCACCAGAAAATTTTGAAGAAGAATGACTTGTGTTCTCCCATTGCGTGGGCATCTATTTATCAATTAACCTGTGATAAATAGAGGATGTGAATTTTGAACAATATATAGTTAGCCACTTATAAACGAAATTGTTCAAACTAAATTAACGCGCTGTTGTGTATTCTTTGCGCAAGAGAGTACAGTGTCAGCACAGAAAGAGATTGTGTGTATCTCAACCAAACGTTTATACCCTAGACCAATTGGTAAGAGTGGGGGTGGGGGGGAGGGAAGGGGGGGTTGGTGGGGGTGTACTGAGATTTGGAAGCTCTTCTACAACTGGCAAAATACCTTTTTAAATGCTAAACTTGAACAGCATCTCGGGAACCTTAAATTGCCACCCAGACCACATACAGGCCTGTATACCCCTGCCTCATTTTAGAACCTCGTCCCTCTCATTCGCTAGATCCAGCACTGTCTGTCTGTCAATGCATGGCCACGGTCAGTCAAACTAAAAGCTTTAGTTTTCCACATGACCCGGATATAACTGACTTGTTTTCCTTTGAATTACTGCCACGAAAAAGGCCTGGTTTACTAGTCTTCGGAGTCGAAAACATACTTTATACAAGAATGTACGCTTTGAGGGCCCCAAAGGGTTTAAAACCGTGATCGTGATTGGCGTTTTTTGACCTTTCTGTGACCGTGATTGCCGAAATTTCCATTTCTGTGATCGTGATGGGACTTTGCCCGTGATCCGTGATGACAAAAAAATCAAGTCTCGTGATCGTGATCGTCATTTGTTTTCGTGATCGTGATGGGCATTATTGCAAAGCATTTTATTTTCAACGTACATTTTTCACAGCTGTATTACACTCTATGATCCTCTAGTCTATTCGGTAAGGAGCCAACCCCGATTGAAGGGAAGCAACAACACATTCAGAAATATGATTTTGAGAGCGATTGCTTCCCTTTAAAAGAACCAATTACACACTGACAAAAAGAGATCCAATCAGAAGGCAAATTGCAAAAGTCTGCCAAACTTCATCCAATGGAAGGGCTTCGTGCAAAAGTTTTGAGTGCAATTCGAATTCGAAGATCAAAAATGGCGTGCAGCGGTACTGTCATCGAACTTCTGTTATATTTTGTGGATTCAAGCCAGACCAAAACAGGCGGCGAGAATGCCTTCCTTGGTGGAAAGGTCAGGCTACGGGTCGGTCTTTCTGAAGACGAAATATCAAGGTATGTTGATCTATGTTGCTCTATGACTGTTCTGAATGTAGGCAAAGATCTTGAAATTTGTTCAAGATCTTTGAGTTTGAGTGAGATCATTGACATTGTCGACATTGCCACGTCCGGCTGTCACTCGCTCAGTGTGACCTCGACTGGCTCGAGATCGAGTCTGCGTTTAGCCAAAACCGAAACTAGAAATGTGTTTTTCATCCCAGCAACGTGGACACGCTTGGCATAGATTCTAATTGTCGCTTCTTTGCATTAAGCTTGGATTTATTTTAGCGCCTGTAAACTTTAATATCAACAATGGGTTAAATTCAGAAACAATGGCGGGGAGACGCGCCAGTTTGGGTCACTTGATCCTCATGTCAAAGACGATCAAAGTCATGTTCGTTGGGGATTTTGTCAGGCATGCTACTTTTCCGGTAATTGCCGGAAATCCGATAAAGCCGTTTTCAAAATCCGGTAAAGTCAAATTTTTTCCGGTGAAGTTGAAACATTTCCGCAAAAACGATCCGTGTGAATATCGCGCAACGCGACCGGGCGCCGGTCTCAATGAAGCCAGCGCACAGTAGTGTTGTTTTCACCAGTTTGGAGGTGTGTTGAATGGTGGTGGGGGGAGGCTAAAATGGGATTTTTAACAAGATCACAACACTATTACA
The DNA here is from genome assembly GCF_037325665.1 of Littorina saxatilis. NCBI lineage: Eukaryota > Metazoa > Mollusca > Gastropoda > Littorinimorpha > Littorinidae > Littorina > Littorina saxatilis. The sequence goes on from NC_090255.1 coordinate 1,829,234, forward strand.
ACCCCTAAAATGATGCCCAGAATGCACCAGATTGCACAGATTTTAACCGTTTTTTGAAAAAAATTCCGGGGGGGCATGCCCCCGGACCCCCCTAGTTGGCTCGCCTGCTTCGCAGGCTCAGGCTTGTGGCTTCGCTACTAGTACTGCGCGCTTCTTTCAGGTAAAATCGTTTTTGGCCTGTAGCATTCCTGTTTTTTATTCAAGGCCATGGAACCAGGCGATGGTGTACCTCAAATTGTACGGCAAAGTTGAAAATAAAGAACCCATCACACATACATGTACTTTAATTTCAATCCACCCAATAGTATTTGAGAAAATGGGTTTACAAGATTTAGCTCTGGAAATGTGAAATTGTGCAAGTATTTATTCATGTGTGTGAGTGAGGGTGTGGGGGTTGAATGTGTATGAGTGTAGAGAGAGAGAGAGAGAGAGAGAGAGAGAGAGAGAGAGAGAGAGAGAGAGAGAGAACGAGAGAGAGAGAGAGAGAGAGAGAGAGAGAGAGAGAGAGAGAGAGAGAGAGAGAGAGAGAGAAACCCCAATGAAAACAACATTCTTGTTACTGATTACAAATCATGATATGTATTTCTATGTGTGTATGAAAGAGAATTCAAAAAATAATTATAAAAAAGTGCAACAGTTGTCACTTTGTGTTGAATAAACAATAGATCCAGAGGAGCGAATTACTGTGTGGTTGTGTTTACTTTGACACGTGCTTTCTGTACATGCAACTTTTACCGTGACCGTGATTTGCCACTGGTGTTCGTGATCGTGAAAACAAAAATCAAGGTAACTGTGATCGTGAAAGCGAAAATTTCCCTTCCCGTGATCGTGATGATACCCCCCCTTTGGGGCCCTCCGCTTTGATCAGAAAATCTATATTTTACCTCAGAATGTAAGGTAAGCTTACCCTACGTCACGTTTTGATAAGAAAATCTATTGGAATCCAAATTTCCGCACGTAACAAGCGAATTTCTCTTTAAATATCGTCAGAAAATGTGAGCAACAAGATATTTTTCCTCGATTTCTCACCTCACATAATGGCATTCGCTTAACAAAATTGCTCCCACCCTCAAAACTTTGCAGTCTACGGTCAAAGGGAAATAACTACAAAGACATCACAAATATAGTCACAAAATGAAAAACAGTACAGTCCCCTGTTTTTGACCAAGAACGATAACCCTGGGTGAATTACGGAAAATACCGAACTTTGAATACGTCAGCCTCGGAAAAAAACCGAGAATTAATTAGTCAAGGGAAGTAACTCCTTTTACTACGGAGATGGCCGAAGTATTGCAAATCTCCTACGTCATCTTCGGCAAAACGAGAATTAATTAGTCAAGGGAAGTAACTCCTTTTACTACGGAGATGGCCGAAGTATTGCAAATCTCCTACGTCATCTTCGGCAAAACGAGAATTAATTAGCAAAGGGGAATAACTCTATGTTGTTTCGGAAATAGCCGAGTCCGAACATTTTAATGGGAAGCAACTCTGTTGATGTAGCTTGTTTTTTTTAATAACGAGTTGTTTCCCGTAGACCGTAAAACAACCCTAAACCCCACCATACTCTTTAGTGCAGAAGTACTTTTCTGTCCTACAGTTTAGCTATGGCAGACGTTCATAATGTCTTGGTCGTTTCGCAGGGATGTGCACGGGAATTGTTGACACTGACCGACAAACAACTATGCGGAATCAATATTAAAAAAAAGTGATGATGTGTCCTTTCTGCGGCATGTATTTCATTGGGAATATTGCAAGATGTAGAGACAGAGAGAGACCGGAAAGAAGACAGACGTGGAAATTCAAAGCACAGCTTGGCCGGAGACATGCGTCTGTCGGTAGGACGTGCCTATCTCACAATAACTCCATACTGTATACTGCCCTTCCCTCCGAAGTGCTTCTGGTGTCACGGTCTAAATCGTGGTGAAAAAAGGTATTTTGAATTAGAAATTTGGGTTAAAATCTATCGAATTTCATCGCAAATCTGCTTCACTTCTAAGAACTTGAATTTCTTTTCTCTAGATAATTGCATCGCTTGAAATTGGAAGCATTCAGTCTGTAGTTTATGTTGGCAGAAGCCCGGCTGATGTCCTACGTATATGCTTAGCGACATGTGCTTGGGAGTAGGCACTGCTGGAGATTAAATAAAGTGATTGCTATGTTGACCAACAAGCCACTAGAAGTAGAATTAAGGACTGCATTGGATCAAAGAAACTACCTTATGTACAGTGTTTGATTGGATCTGCATCAGTGAAGGCAAAGTATCAGCGGACCCAGAACCACAGTAAGTGAGTAACTACAACCAAAACAATTAAGTAGATGTGTACTGCCGGGCAGTACATACCCCAAGCGAAGTCGTCCATCTGTGTGTACATGATTCTCTCTCTCTCTCTCTCTCTCTCTCTCTCTCTCTCTCTGTCTTAAAATGTGTCATCGATGACGTGTTTTCATACTTGCTAATGCGGCAGGCTAATCATGACGTCAAATTGAAACTTCTTGAAGTCTCTCAGAAAGGGACATGAAAACCATGTGGGGGTTACTGGTTTGGGCTGAAAAAAAACCCAACTCCACCTAAAATTCAAGCGCCTATGGGGCTGAATTATGCAGCATAAATTGTGAAACATCAGGATATCTCACACTTTCAATTCTGCCATCATGTCAAATCTGGAAACCTTTATTTTATTTTTTTTTTACTGGAAGAACCTACCCTAAGTGATTGTATGATTGTTGTTCTTGCATGCAGAAAGAATTTTTTTGCACACATGGTTTGAAGACAAATTTTGCCAACGCATATAGGAATGCAACTTTCATTCAAATATGTCTAAAATATTGCTTCACAAATTATCACGAAAAGTATCATGATTTCAATGCAAGTTCACGAAGAAGTTTGTTTTCTTCAGTTGCATTCAAATATAAACGGAGGGATCTTTTAATTTTACGTGCGCCCAAAACACACACACACACACACACACAAACACACCTCCACACACACACACACACACACACACACACACACACACACACACACACACACACACAAATTATCCACCCAAAATGTGCACACATTTTATTCACAATAGTATTATTTCACAATAGCATTATCAACAAAGCATGTCATATCATTTAACATAGCCTAAATTATGATCTCTCTCTCTCTCTCTCTCTCTCTCTCTCTCTCTCTCTCTCTCTCTCTCTCTCTCTCTCTCTCTCAAATAGTCTCGGCGCCCTGACAGTCTCTTAAAATGTTACAATTGGAGTACAGCATGAAGTGTCGTCCAACATCTCATGCCACGAGTTTCACTGTGCACCAAGATTAAAAGTTTATTGGACGTAAAGAGATTCACTGTGAACCAAGATTATCTGATTATTAGAGGTGAATAGTGATGACATATATTCTATGAAATTCAGTACAGGACAACGGATCGACCCACAATCTTTCATAAAGATTGGTGAAGAAATGCCATTTAACTGTTTTTAACTGCCGACATGTAGGGGTTTTTTCTTGACATGTGGGTCATGAGATTCAGTTTTAAAGTACAACGGACATGTTCACAAAATTTCACAAAGATCGGTAAGGAAATGGAATGTAACGGTTTTTAACTGCCAAAATTATGTTTTTCTTCTGGAAAAGTATGGAGTGAAAATCAGTTGGGGACAACGAACCTACCCACAAAATTTCATAAATATCGATGAAGAATTGAGATTTAACGGTTTTTAACTGCCAAAAATAAGGTTTTTTGTCTGGAAAAGTATGTCTTAAAATTCAGTTTGGGACAACGGACCCACCCACTAAATGTCATAAAGATAGGTGAAGAATTGAAATTTAACGTTTTTTAACTGCCAAAATTATGTCTTTCTTCTGGAAAAGTATAGAGTGAAAATCAGTTGGGGACAACGAACCTACCCACAAAATTTCATAAATATCGGTGAAGAATTGAAATTTAACGGTTTTTAACTGCCAAAATTATGTTTTTCTTCTGGAAAAGTATGGAGTGAAAATAAGTTGGGGACAACAAACCTACCTTTAAAATTTCATAAGAATCAGTGAAGAAATAGGATTTAACGATTTTTTAACGGCCTTTAAATCATTGGTGATGTCATCATAACCCAGTCGTTGTAGTTGTCGTCGTAGTTGTTGGTGTTGTTGTTGTCATGTTCGTTGTCGTGATTGTTGTTGTTCTCGTGTTGTTGTTTTTGTTGTTGTTGTTGTTGTTGTTGTTGTTGTTGTTGTTGTCGTCGTCGTCGTCGATGTCATTTGTTGTTGTTGTTGTTATCGTCGTCGTCGTCGTCATCGTCGTCGTTGTCAGAGGTTATTTCTAAAGATTTCATTGATAGTCTTTGTTCTCGTCACCAAGACTTGCTAAGAACAAGCTTGGAACAGCAAGAGTTCCAAGAACAAGATTAGAACAACTCATTACATCATTACCAGTACGTCATTTGTATTTAGAACACACTTTAGAAAAAAACTCTTCAGCTACAAACCAGTCACCCTCACATGTCGGAGGTGTTTGTCTAAACCACTTACTGAAATGTTTTGAGGTTTAATGACCATACACATGTTGAACCGGTGAGTGTCTTCCGCTGCTTAATTCGCAAATAACTATTTTATTAAAGTCCGCTTGAAACGCTCAAAGATGAAATTCCATGTTAAAAAGTGACAAAGGTTTCACATTTTCCCGTTGTAACAGCTTCCGATGATATTATATGAAAATTCTGATCCTCTGAGAGGATTCCCCGAAACAAAATCAGTTTGTACGCCTAATTTTAATAGAATTGTCCAAACAGTGTCGCTAATATTGTGCTAAAAGATGAATTCTAGAACAATGTTCACAGACAGACACCACTTGGCAAAAAAATTTTCAGTGCTGGGAGATGAAAAAAAAAACTACCTCGCTACGCGCGGGCTTCGCCCGCGCTCCGCTTGGATTAAAGTATTATTGATACGAAAAAAACTTGCATAACTGATTATACACTCGGCCGGGTCACTGACGTTTCCTTTCTTTGGACCTTAGACTGTGCACGGTGTGTATCACATCACTGACGTTTCCTTTCTTTGGACCTTAGACTGTGTATCACATCACTGACGTTTCCTTTCTTTGGACCTTAGACTGTGTGTGTATCACATCACTGACGTTTCCTTTCTTTGGACCTTAGACTGTGTGTGTATCACATCACTGACGTTTCCTTTCTTTGGACCTTAGACTGTGTGTGTATCACATCACTGACGTTTCCTTTCTTTGGACCTTAGACTGTGTGTGTATCACATCACTGACGTTTCCTTTCTTTGGACATTAGACTGTGTGTGTATCACATCACTGACGTTTCCTTTCTTTGGACCTTAGACTGTGTGTGTATCACATCACTGACGTTTCCTTTCTTTGGACCTTAGACTGTGTGTGTATCACATCACTGACGTTTCCTTTCTTTGGACCTCAGACTGTGTGTATATCACATCACTGGTCACAGTTGCACTTGAAGCAGATAGTTGATATTGCCATGTTCACACAGTATAAGTTCTACGTGTAAAGAGTATGAGCGAACACACACATAGTAGAAATTGAACGCACACAAGTTGAAACGAATGCATAATAAGAATGAATGAACCCACAAAGATTGGAAAAAGTTTATAAGTGAACACACCAAGAGTATAAGTAAACATACACAAAGTATAATGTGTGTCTGTGTCTGTGTCTGTGTGTGTGTGTGTGTTCCAGAGAGAGAGAGAGGCGTTGCAAACACTCAGTCCAGGACTATTGTTGAAAACACTGAATAAGTACAAATGCCGTTTTATTCACAAACATAATTATCAAAGTTACAAAAATTAATCATAATGAGTGAAATACCTGGAATGTTCAAAATGAGTTAACGGTTGTGGTCACTGAACATACGCCAGGCCGGATTGTCGATCCTGCGTTATGAGCAAAGCGGACACACTTTTGATTTAGGCCCAAAATAATATTAATATTAAAATCATCAACATCAGAATCTGCAAATAATGTATAAAATATGCTTTCCGCATATTGCATACGAATGGAAATATTTACTCTATGATAATAATAATAATGAGGATACTTTGGCGCGAATCCTAAAACAGTTCTAAACATAAATAAATAAATTATTCTGCACACAATTCAAAATTAAATAATAATAAAATCAAAATATACTTTTACACTTTTCAAAGTTTTAACCCACATTATACCAAGTCAAATAATTATACACATCGAAATAAATTCATACACTTTAAGTTAACAAAGTTTTCAATACACATACGTAGCACACAAGTAAAAATATTCAGTTGACATGAATTTCTCAACCACTATCGCTGAAAACACACAAACACACACTTTGACCCATGAAACACACACACACACACACACACACAAACACACACAACCATGAAATACAGACACTCAGACACACACATACACACACCACCACCACCACGACCACCAGAGGAAATGTATGAGCACATACATATGACAAATGTTGCATAGTTTGCTTGAAAGCAATGAAGAGTAAACGTATTTGTAATATGATTGCCTACACTACGAGATTCCGACACAGCCCTGGGAAGTCTTGGGTGTAGACTTCTTTGCAGTGGACAACACCCAACACATCCTCGTCGCTGATTATTACAGCAAGTTCTTCGTCTGCAGGAAACTCCCAAACGACTACACCTGCAAGACCACCATCGCAGTGATGAAGCAGATATTTGCCGAGCACGGAATTCCCAAAACGCTCAAATCGGACAACGGGCCCCAGTTTTCGGCAAAAGCATTTCAAGAGTTCGCCAAGGAGTGGTGTTTTGACCATGTCACTTCTTCCCCCATCTACCCCAAGTCAAATGGCTTCATTGAGAGACAGGTGCAGACAGTAAAGCAAGCTCTCATCAAGGCAAAACAGGACGGCAGTGACCCTGACCTTACCCTATTGTGCCTTCGCACAACTCCAGTTTCCCCCAAAATTCCTAGTCCCTCAGAGCTGATCACCGGAAGAAAACCTCGTGGAAATCTTCCTACTCGACACACCGGAAACCCAACCGACGACCTCATTCGCGAAAGACTACAGCACCGCCAAGACAACCAGAAGTCATACCACGACACCAAGGCTAAGGACTTGCCACAACTGACCCCAGGCCAGCACGTCAGATTCTAAGACCAACCTTCAAGCAAATGGAAGGAAGCGGTGGTCAAAGAGAAATGTCAGGAACCAAGGTCATACCTGATAGAAACACCAACCGGAAGAATAATGAGAAGAAACAGAGTCAACATCAGAAACTCGCCACAGCAACAATTAACTGAAAACACAGACTCGCCGGTTGCTGATAAAACTCCGACTCCAGTCAACACTTCAGTCAACACTTCAGTCAACACCCCAGTCAGAGCCCCAGTAAATAACACAGCATCTCCAACCGTCAACACCCCAGCTGCACCCTCACCAGCAGCAGCACCAGAGCCATCTGCTGTGTTCACTCGTAGTGGTAGAAAGATCAACCAACCTGTTAGATATAAAGAATAAACCCATGGCCTGTGCACAAGTAGACAGCATGTGTAGCTATAGGCTGTTCTATTTGTCTAGTATCTGCCAAAGTATGAGCAGTTGTGTTTAAAGTTGGTAGAAGCATTAGTATGCTTTTAGTTGTGAAATTCATGGCCTGTTATAGGTGAACAGCATGTGTATGTAGGCTGTCACACCTGTATGTAGGACCGTGTAGCAGGTTACACATTATAGTGCATAGCAGCTGGATATTCCATATCTCTTTGTTATCTGACCACAGCGGAACAATCAGACCCCACCTCGAGTACGGCTCCACAGCGTGGTCAACCTCAGCCAAGACAAACCTGCAGACCCTTGACCGTGTGCAAAACCAGGCCCTCCGACTCATCACTGGTGCAATGAAATCCACGCCCATCAAGGAAATGGAGAAGCTTACCACCATCCAACCCCTCTGTCAGAGAAGAGAAGCCAAGACTATGGTACAGGCCGAGAAGCTCAAGTGCCTACCCGACCACCCCATGAAGCACAGACTGAGCAACCTCACCAAGAACCGGCTTAAACGGAGCAGTTTTGTACACGAGAGCAAGAGACTTTCTCGACAGTACAGGGAAGTCCTTCCACAGAACACTCTACCTCTGACTCAAGAAGAAGAGGAAACCCCCAAGGCAACAGAGAAACCAGGCATCCAGATCTGCACAAGTGTTCCACATGTTACCTCAGGAGAAGATCAGAATGACACAGCTCGACAGGCACTCACCTTAGCCCTGATCGACGAACAGTACCCAAAAGAGGCGTGGATCCATGTATACACCGATGGATCAGCAACTAACGCCGTGCTCAATGGAGGTGCAGGCATTCTCATCCAGTTCCCTGGGGGACATACAGCTACATCCAGCGTTGCCACTGGCAAACACTGCACAAACTATAAAGCAGAAGCAGAAGCTCTCATGCAGGCCGCCTCCTTCGTTCAGGACTCCGCAGACCCTTGCTACCAAGTTGTCTTCCTCTCAGACGCCCTTTCAGTCCTTCAGGCCCTAGAGAACGACAAACTCCCACAGCTGGCCAAAGCATTACAGATGGTCAGACAAACCAGAAGAGTTGTCCTCCAGTGGATACCAGCACACTGTGGGATACCAGGAAATGAAAGGGCAGATGAGCTGGCAAAAGAAGGAGCCGTGGAAGACCAACCTGAAAACAGTGTCAGCTCTAGTGAGCAGAAGACAATCATCAAGGCATTGATGAGGCCAAGGACAAACAGAGATGACTACCACACAATGTCCAGAGAGCAGCAAGTCAACCTCATCAGGCTGCGTACTGGCCACAACAGGCTCAATGCTCACATGAACCGAAAGTTCAAGCTGGCGCCATCACCAACCTGTGCCTGCGGTCAAGAGGACCAAACAGCGGAACACATCTTACAGCGATGTCCCTTACTAGATGAGGAACGAAAAGAAGTGTGGCCGTCACCAACTCCCTTGCAGACCAAACTATACGGCAGTCGACAGGAGTTGGAGAAAACGACAACATTTATCACCAGTGCTGGACTGATTGTGTAACCTCTGCGAACGCCAAGAAGAAGAAGAAGATCTGACCACAGCCAGCTGAACAATCCAAAGACAGTTCCAGAAGATGTCATCATATGTGCCAAAGACAATTTTAGTCAAATCGTGTTTCCAGCATTTTTACCTGAAGCAACTATGTAATGTTAATAATACAAACTTGTAACATGAACACTCCAAAGCTGAAAACAGACTCAGAAATGTTCAACAATATTGTGTGCTCTTGATGTATGAACATTGAAATAGGAAAGACATTTGTTTGAAACAATCCAGCATAACTCCCTGTATGGAATTTTTATCTTGGAAAGGGAGATGTAATATGATTGCCTACACTACGATCGAGTATACGAAACCATAACATAAGTAAACCTAAATGTCGCATAGCTCTGTATCGTATAATGCACGCGCATGCGCTATGCCTTCCTACGCTTGCGGCTTCCTGAATAAACCACTGAAAACATGAACAACATGTTTTGCCTTTGTGTCAACAAATAACATTATAGTATTGATTTTCAGTTAAGTCTTAACAGAAGTGAAAGATGGAGCATGTCTGATGGGAGACGGGGGGGGGGGGGGGGGGGGGGGGGAATTCCAGATCACGGCAGCAAAGAATGAGAAAGAGCGACAGCCTCGGGTCTTGCATTTGTATGTTGGAATAGTGAGAGTGAGGGGATAATCAGAGGAGCGTATGCCAAACGAGTTAAATGCCCGATGACAGTTTGTTTGTTTGCTTAACGCCCAGTCCGCCACGAAGAGTGATATCAGGGCGGCAGTGCTGCTTTGACAGTTAACGTGCGCCACACACAAGACAGAAGTCGCAGCACAGGCTTCATGTCTCACCCAGTCACATTATTCTGACACCGGATCAACCAGTCCCAGCACTAACCCCCATAATGCCAGACGCCAGGCGGAGCAGCGACTAGATTGCCAATTTTAAAGTCTTATGTATGACCCGGCCGGGGTTCGAACCCACGACCTCCCGATGACAGTGCTGCTGCAGTAGGAGGACGAGGTCTGGTCCGACTGTCAGTGAGCGAGTTTTAGCGTCAACTAAGGTGACTCGAGTCGAACCGGAGGTCGCAAAAACTCGGTCCGGTACGACTGGAGTGACGTCACCGGTTAACCAACTTTCAACCTTGCTTCCTGCGTAGGGTCTCTCCAGTTCCAAGATGGCTGCCAAGGCGAGGTGAGAAACTTCTGCAAATATTTTTTGACAAAGTTACGGATTGTGAGAAGACATTTGTTGTAAATCACTTAGCCTTTCAAAAATTAAGGATACTGGGTTGGATACTGTCTTGGTTTTAATGCATTTTATTTTAGCAGTGATGTTTATTTTGGGAAGAAATGAGGTCAACAGGAGTTTGGGTGCGATTTCGGCTCAAATGTACTTTAGCGCCCTGAACTTTTATCCGGCTGTTTTGCGCTCGATTTTCACGCTCACTTCTTCATTGACGTTCGAATCGATAGTTCGATGTTTTGGCATTACATTCACATCAACAATAAAACAGTACTGCTTGTTCATCATCGTCGTCCATCAACTCTCCACAACAGTAAATCCGTAACGCGCTTGTCGCCATCTTGTTGCAAGGGACGCGACTGGACACAACCCAACAGCGTTTCCGCGAAGAAAAAAACCAGACATGCGCAGTGACCCTACCGTAGCTCAACCCTGTTCCTCGCGAAAACTCGCTCAACGTGACCAACGCCAGTCCATCAAACCGGTCTCTGTTCCATCTCTCCAGGTCGACCGGAACCGGCCAGCCAGGACATACAAGTCTCGGTGAAGAATGGCCAAGTTCAGTTCCGTTTCCGTCTTTTAACCAGATAAATGGAATATATTTCTTAGTATAATCGCTTTCGTCAACTTGCTTATAAATCTTAAATTCCTCAAGCATCGATCTTTACTAACGGAGGAAAATAAAACAAATGTGAACCGCCTGCCTTGCTCATAGCGTATCAACACTTTACGTCCCAAATAGTCACTAGACAGAAATATCAAATATCAATAGTCAGTCGTCCTCCTTCTCTTGGGTCGTTGATCACGTGTGTAAGTTGTTTCATCGGTTGAAACATCGTTGTCGTCCGACTGAGTGGTTTGGTCGGCCACACTCACCCCTAATTCGTTTACATTATGAATATTGTTGTCGTCATGAATTTCTTCGCCCGTGCCAGCCGGCGTCCTGTCCGCACGCAAAGGAATTATGCCTGTGGTGGCATGCATTCCACCAGTATTCTCTGTAGAGTTGCCTTGAGGTGTTTGTTGTCTGTCGTCAGTCACTGGCAGTGTAGAGTTGCCTTGAGGTGTTTGTTGTCTGTCGTCAGTCACTGGCAGTGTAGAGTTGCCTTGAGGTGTTTGTTGTCTGTCGTCAGTCACTGGCAGTGTAGAGTTGCCTTGAGATGTTTGTTGTCTGTCGTCAGTCATTGGCACTGTAGAGTTGCCTTGAGGTGTTTGTTGTCTGTCGTCAGTCACTGGCAGTGTAGAGTTGCCTTGAGGTGTTTGTTGTCTGTCGTCAGTCACTGGCAGTGTAGAGTTGCCTTGAGGTGTTTGTTGTCTGTCGTCAGTCACTGGCAGTGTAGAGTTGCCTTGAGGTGTTTGTTGTCTGTCGTCAGTCACTGGCAGTGTAGAGTTGCCTTGAGGTGTTTGTTGTCTGTCGTCAGTCACTGGCAGTGTAGAGTTGCCTTGAGGTGTTTGTTGTCTGTCGTCAGTCACTGGCAGTGTAGAGTTGCCTTGAGGTGTTTGTTGTCTGTCGTCAGTCACTGGCAGTGTAGAGTTGCCTTGAGGTGTTTGTTGTCTGTCGTCAGTCACTGGCAGTGTAGAGTTGCCTTGAGGTGTTTGATGTCTGACATCAGTCACTGGTATTGGAGAGTAACCTTGGGATGTTTGATGTCTGACATCAGTCACTGGTATTGGAGAGTAACCTTGGGATGTTTGATGTCTGACATCAGTCACTGGTATTGGAGAGTAACCTTGGGATGTTTGATGTCTGACATCAGTCACTGGTATTGGAGAGTAACCTTGGGATGTTTGATGTCTGACATCAGTCACTGGTATTGGAGAGTAACCTTGGGATGTTTGATGTCTGACATCAGTCACTGGTATTGGAGAGTAACCTTGGGATGTTTGATGTCTGACATCAGTCATGGAAGCGTTGTCTCTGAGACGTCGGAGTTTCCAGAAGACGAAACAACAAACTAACACAACAATAATCAGCAGGAAAGATACGATCCCAAGACCCACGGAGAGTCCTACTACAAGACCGGTGCTAACACAATTGCAATCACTATCTTCTGGAGTTGCCATGTGACTTTTGGATTCTCTGTTGCAATCATTGCCGGACACTTGGCACGAATACCTCCAGAGTGGGGAACTGAGCGTGTCCTTCTTCACGACCAGTCGGACTTTACTCAGTCCTGTAGTGTCTGGACCGGACTTGGTGACCAAAAGTGTTCCGTGGTTTTCATACTGCACGGGTTTGTCTTTGACTGTCCTGAAAAGAATGTATGAAGCTTCATTGTCCAACGGCTGTCCTTCTTTGTCCACAAAGGTCCGCTCCACGCTTACCTCCCCTGATCCAGAGCTCTGCATGAGCCTGTCATTCCACGTGATGTTAACTTCGTCAGCTCTGATGCTTTTCACTGCCAGAGTGCCGTTCACCTGCGTTAGAGAACTCGCAACGAATTGTTCATCCACAAGAGTTGTGTAGATAGCACGACTGTTCTTGCCCGTACTCTTTGCCTCGCAGGAATAATACCCGTAGTACTGCGGCCCGGACAATGCCATCAGCACACGTATCTCTCTGCAGCTGTCACATCCCTCGCCGGACTCTGGAAGCTGCACACTCGTGGCGGTGAAAATGTCTGCATTTCTGAAGCGTCCGTACGTCGCCGGCTTCGTGTTTCTGGACGTCAAGTTCGCTACCACTTCCGGTTTGTCGTTAAGGTATCTGCCTTGGTAGAGAATCTGTAATTCTGCAAAGGGAATTTCCCACCCTTCCATCCACGCAGTGTGGTAAGGCACACGACACTCGATGCTGAGGACGTCGATGTCTTTTCGCTCCAGTCGAGGCTGTGTGGAGGGTGGTAGTGTTGAGCCCTGTGCTGTCAGGACAATTACCACCAACAGCAGAAGCGTCTTCGCTGCTCCTCGCAGAAGACTGTGCATTGCCGTGTGGGGGTCCATCTGGAACAACAAAGCGTCTTGTGCATGAGAAACGACAAGGAAACAACAAGGCGGTGGGTGGTGAAGAGCGAATTTTGAACAAACTGATGATCCACACTCTAAATTGTATCATTTCTAAACATAATTAGGGGCGGACATGCAGTGGACCAAAGAGTAACCATCTCAGTTCAGAGCAAATAACGACGCCGAAGAGCACTCATGGCAAAACAGATAATTCGCCACAGTTACCCTCTCTTGGTAACTTGTGCCTTGCTGGGCCAGCAGGGGATGCATTAACTACAAACCTGTTATTATTTTTTTTCTAACTGACTTGCATAGTTTGTACAAAAATGCAACCCACAAAAATGCTAATATTAACTTGTTGGCCGAATTACTTCATATTTGGTACAATCACTGTATCACTGTAATGATAAGGTCATGTTTTGTTCGCATTTGTTTTACTTTAAATGGGGTATTTAAACAGTGCAAGGAAATGGATTCATTCTTGGTATTGAAGCAGAGTTGTTCAATCACCAGTAGGCCTACAATACTGCTAGTGTACAATAACACACACGACGGTACTGAGCGGCAGATATATAACCGCTATATGTCTGCTTTACATAGTACATAAACCTACACTGAGCCAATGCTTGGGAGGAGTGGCCCTTTTTAGTCGAGAACAGTTTAAAAACCAGTCAATGTTAAAACATTTAGTCATAACTTGACTAAAAACAAGTCGCGTAAGGCGAAAATACAATATTTAGTCAAGTAGCTGTCGAACTCACAGAATGAAACTGAACGCAATGCAATTTTTCAGCAAGACCGTATACTCATAGCATCGTCAGTCCACCGTTCAGGCAGTGAAATTGACAAGAAGAGCGGTTTAGTAGTTGCGCTGAGAAGGATAGCACGCTTTTCTATACCTCTCTTCGTTTTAACTTTCTGAGCGTGTTTTTAATCCAAACATATCATATCTATATGTTTTTGGAATCAGGAACCGACAAGGAATAAGATGAAAGTGTTTTTAAATTGATTTCCACAATTTAATTTTGATAATAATTTTTATATTTTTAATTTTCAGAGCTTGTTTTTAATTCAAATATAACATATTTATATGTTTTTGGAATCAGAAAATAATGGAGAATAAGATAAACGTAAATTTGGATCGTTTTATAATTTTTTATTTTTTTTTACAATTTTCAGATTTTTAATGACCAAAGTCATTAATTAATTTTTAAGCCATCACGCTGAAATGCAATACCGAAGTCCGGGCTTCGTCGAACATTACTTGACCAAAATTTCAACCAATTTGGTTGAAAAATGAGAGCGTGACAGTGCCGCCTCAACTTTCACGAAAAGCCGGATATGACGTCATCAAAGACATTTATCGAAAAAAGGAGAAAAACGTTCGGGGATATCAATCCCAGGAACTCTCATGTAAAATTTCATAAAGATCGGCCCAGTAGTTTGGTCTGAATCGCTCTACACGCACGCACGCACGCACGCACACACACACACACACACACACACACACATACACCACGACCCTCGTTTCGATTCCCCCTCGATGTTAAAACATTTAGTCATAACTTGATTAAAAAAAAAAGGGGAAGAAAGGCTTGACGGAGTGGAATTTATTAGAACATCTGAGCAACAACACCCTAGTATGCTTACACAGGAGCTTTCTAACATTCGCCCTCTTTCTTTTTTTAAAGGTACGTTTCAGTTTCAAATTACACAGGCTATGCTCGATCCTTAGCCCGTTCTTTTAGGGTGTTGCCACACCGCAAAGCGAAGCGGGCGGGATGGTTTTATTGTTCTCTTGTGACGTTCTCTTTATGTGACAACGAAACGAAACGACTCGCGTGATATATTATGCCGCGACAGCATAAAGCAACACTCCTTGAAAATAAAATCCTGAGTAGCGGCTATCCGGCCTTGAACTAGTTCTTTCATTCAGTCAGGACTGATTTGCACAAATGCAGGTGAGGCTGACTCATAAGCATTACATTATTATTTTTTAAATCACACACACAAACAGAAAGCCGGCGACTCCGACCCTTGAAAGAAACTACTGAATGCTACGAGCAGTAAGATACAAAGTAGGCCTACTGAGTAGTTTCAAAACGCAAGATCAAATATTACAACGAAGACAAAAGCTACCGTGAAAACCCATGAGATGGTAAAGTACTGTGATTATGTGCACGCACACGAACAGGTCGACACAGAGGAACAAACACAAACGGCACACACACACACACACACACACACACACACACACACACACACACACACACACTATCTGTTACACACATGCACACACACACACTACCGCCGGTGTGACGATTTCATCTTTCGCCGTGGTCATATTTCGATTCTCGGCCTCGTTGATCTAGTATAAACTCCACACTGAACAAAAAAAAACACCCTTCGATAGTACTGATGAGCGACCTTGTGTACCTTACATTCATGGGGCCAAATTTGTCCAACCAATTTTTTTTATTTAACTTAGAAATTTGAGTCATCCTAAAATGTTTCCCTTCTTACTCAAGGGACGTAACCACTCGGTACACGCTTTCGAAGAATTCGATTTTGGGGGTGAAATCTATAAAAAAAAAAATAAAAAAAATGTACCACCAATTTTCTTCACATGCAAGAAACTGACATGCTTTTCGTCCATAAATAATTTCACTTCTTAATTTTACCAGGAAACAACATTTCAGTCTTGAGTATATAATGTCGAGGGGGAAATATGTACACAGGCGAAAGATGAAGTCGTGACACCGGCACACACACACTGACATTGACTAACACTGTTACACAGTGACACACACACAACGGGCACACATACAGGCGTGGCACACGTACACTGTGACACACACTGACACACACACACACACACACGTGGTACACACACACACACACACACGTGGCACACACACACACACACAACTTTGACACGCACTCGGCTGACACACACACAGACACAGACACACTTACCTCGATTTTTAGTCACAACAACGATGGCGACTGAGCAGAGATCGAGCGGGTTGACTGAGGAGCACTAAGTCGTTTTACAAGTTCAAACTGCTTCACACTGCTGGCGTAGTCACCAAAATACAACCCACGAAGACCAGATCATCTTTTTATAACGTGTCTCACACCGGTGACACTGTGACGGTTCCCCTACGCTTTGTGTTCGGTGCCCTGACCCTTTGTTTTCGGTTCCCACTCGGTTCCCACACGCCAAAATTCGCGGACAAAACATCCATTTATGGTAGTATTACGCAATGTTGCTCTCTGAGAATGGTCTTGTTAGATCTGTGAGTGTTTACACTACATGCCTAGGTGCTGTTGGATTGAAGGTTTTTGATATTTTAGCCGTTATTAGGTAGAATGCCTTCCACTTTACTGCAAAACTGCATAATTCGTAGCATCGGCAAGAAATATCCTACCAAAAAATGCCTGCTTGGAACTGTCGTTGGTCCAGCAAAAAGTTCAACATGTCTGTAGCAGACAGCCCAAGTTTCAAGATTGTAGGGCCATCCAAACAGCCGTAATAATAAAAACAACAAAAGTAGTCAGTGAAATTGGCTGTGTTCGGTCCCCACACACTTTTGTGACGTAGGCGTGACGGTTCCCATAATTCATTGTGTCGGTCCCCACTTTCTGTGTCGGACCCCACTTTCGACCTAATTTCTCTGTGACGGACCCCACAACCAGCCTATTTTGTGTCGGTCCCCACACCTTCTTGGATTTATGACTTGCCGGTTATTTGTATCATTGTATTCATTGAATCTAATTGTCTCGGAGTTATTTTTCAGCAACAACCGGCAAGGCAGCACCTTTTGTGATACCAAGTAAGTCAGATGACATCAGTATGTGTGTGTATGTGTGTGAGAGAGAGAGAGAGAGAGAGAGAGAGAGAGAGAGAGAGAGAGAGAGAGAGAGAGAGAGAGAGAGAGAGAGAGAGAGACTAACTTTATTAGTTTATGCCACAAATAATATATAACATTATTTATCTCTGGGACGGTTCCCAGTATACCAGCAAATTATGTGTTGATCCACCCACACCTTCTTGAACTGGCCTTCCCAATATCTACTCTTAGTCTTACGGCCTTGGAGATATGCAATTTGGCACATTTTTAAAATAAAAGATCCACCTATCGTATGTGAGATTCAGTTTTCAGAGCAAAATGCTGCCCAGGGACTTCTAGTGGTGATTGAAAAAAAAAGAGTACTTGCCTGTGTCAAGTATGTGTCTTTATCCACGCTTGTTGTAAGAGGCAACTTTTCCCAGCTCCTTGTGTTCATGACTGCTTTCTCTTAAAATTAATTACTTTATGACAGTCAGAATACAATGGAACAAGGCTACATAAACCCTGACAGCCTACGACAACGGCCCGACTTAGGCTCAACACCGCGCCAATAAATTCAGCATTGGGCCAATGTTGGGCCATGATTGCTCCGTTTTCGTAGGCTATCAGGGTCAAAGATACATATTGGTAAACTAGTAAAATACATGTTCAGCATCATCAGCAATACCACAAAAGGATTAAAACAAGAAATTCCTCCGATAGGAACTACACCCCCGTCAAAGGGAAATAACCTTCTCAGTTGGTGGCAGTGAGAATGGTTATTTCCCTTTGACCAACGGGGGGGGGGGGGGGGGGGGGGTCCGTCTATACCAGGCCTTGTATAATTTTAATCCACCAATAACTCCCTAACCGTGTGTTTGACTGGTCCCAATTTTTGTAAGGACCGTCTCAGAAATGTATAGAACCTGTTCACCAAGTTTGGTGACGATCGGTCCGTTCATTCTCGAGATCTACTTGCGAACACAAACACATCGAGTGAAACCTATACACACCCCTATACCGGGGGTGTAAAAATCCTATTAGCTGTATGTCAGCGGCACAATGCAACCAGAACCAGCGTTTATGTGGAGTGATCGGGTGCTGGTCACTACCGCGAGCGTCACTACCGCGAGTACCACTACCGCGTCTCACACTAAAGTTGTGTTTCCGTACCCGCGATAGCGTTTTTCCAGCGGTGCGACGAAAATCAAGCACATAGAAAATGACCAGGAGTGTTTCCACACGCGCGACGCGTTAGCGGCGCGACAAGCGGCAGGCGACGCGATTTTTTTGAAAGGGTCCTGGAGCGATTTTTTTGCGTTGTCGCGCGGCAACGCGGGAGTTTACAGATTTTACCGCATGTTTAAAACGCAAGTACGGAAACACGTCACGCGTTTGCGCGCGTTTTCTTTTGTCGCTGCCGCTGTCGCGGGTACGGAAACAGAACTTACCGCGAGTACGACACTACCGCGAGTACGACACTACCGCGAGTATAACACTACCGCGTGTCACACTACCGCGAGTATAACATTACCGCGTGTCATTTTATGACTTCCATGGCTGAAGGCAAAGGTTGAAATGTTTCCTTGAAATATAAAACAAAAAGGCCTGGTCTGTTCTCTGAACACTAATTCAATGTTTGTCATGCTAACCAAGAACTCAAAACGATCAGAACACACTATCAGAATACATATAGAATGGGTTGCTTCCAATCAAAGCCGTTAGAACACAAACTCACAAGAAGTAAGTTTGCATGCGTTCTCTCTACGGTTATGGTACTCGCGGTTGTGGTACGCGCGGTAGTGTGACACGCGGCAGTGTTATACTCGCGGTAGTGTCGTACTCGCGGTAGTGTGACACGCGGTAGTGTTACACGCGGTAGTGTCGTACTCGCCGTAGTGTTACACGCGGTAGTGACGCTCGCGGTAGTGTCGCATAACCGGAGTCAGTGATCTGGAAAGGTGTCAATCTCTCTCTCTCTCTCTCTCTCTCTCTCACACACACACACACACACACACACACACACACACACACACACACACACACACACACACACACACACACACACATACTGATGTCATCTGACTTACTTGGTATCACAAAAGGTGCTGCCTTGCCGGTTTTTGCTGAAAAATAACTCCGAGACAATTAGATTCAATGAATACAATGATACAAGTAACCGGCAAGTCATAAATCCAAGAAGGTGTGGGGACCGACACAAAATAGGCTGGTTGTGGGGTCCGTCACAGAGAAATTAGGTCGAAAGTGGGGTCCGACACAGAAAGTGGGGACCGACACAATGAATTATGGGAACCGTCACGCCTACGTCACAAAAGTGTGTGGGGACCGAACACAGCCAATTTCACTGACTACTTTTGTTGTTTTTATTATTACGGCTGTTTGGATGGCCCTACAATCTTGAAACTTGGGCTGTCTGCTACAGACATGTTGAACTTTTTGCTGGACCAACGACAGTTCCAAGCAGGCATTTTTTGGTAGGATATTTCTTGCCGATGCTACGAATTATGCAGTTTTGCAGTAAAGTGGAAGGCATTCTACCTAATAACGGCTAAAATATCCAAAACCTTCAATCCAACAGCACCTAGGCATGTAGTGTAAACACTCACAGATCTAACAAGACCATTCTCAGAGAGCAACATTGCGTAATACTACCATAAATGGATGTTTTGTCCGCGAATTTTGGCGTGTGGGAACCGAGTGGGAACCGAACACAAAGGGTCAGGGCACCGAACACAAAGCGTAGGGGAACCGTCACAGTGTCACCGGTGTGTGTCTGCGGCTTTGATTCACGGCTCCTGCTTCTTTGCCGGTATCCGTGGGTCGGGAAGTGAAATCCGCGGCTAACCGAGTTACGTGGGCTTGGCTGCTTTTGACAAATCTTGGAAAAACACTATGGCATTCCGTTTGTCAAATAATTATTTGGATACTTTTTCATGTTTTTTTCACCAGTTTTAGCTAAATAATCATTATTTAGAAGCACATGTGCTAAATAAGTAATTGTTTATAAACAATGTAAAACAATTCTAAATAATTTTTTGTTTACGTAAACAATTCATTATTTACCTAAACAATTTATTGTTTACGTAAATAATTCATTGTTTACGTAAATAATGATTTATTTACGTAAACAATATATTATTTAGACTTATGTTACATTGTTTATAAAGAATCAGCAATGTTGCTAAATAAATAATTATTTACGTAAACAATGAATTATTTACGTAAACAATGAATTGTTTAGCCAACACATTTTCCATTATTTAGGGGTTTCTAGGATTCGCTTCTGAACTAAGTTTTATGTCTTTCAGTGATTACTATAATTGAATACAAGGTCTCTCCACACACTCTTATCTTAAAATAGCTGTTGTTTGGATATTATTTTATTTATTTTACAAGCCGAGTACGAAAATAACTGATCTCATACACAGTCAACGGTCAAGGTCAATTAAGGTGTTTTCCTGCCGGGAGTGTTTAGTGTTTGCATTTTCTTGCTTGAAGTTGTTGAAACACAGTTTTTTTCCCCTTATGTTCTCTGTTCTGTTTATGTCCCAACAACATGCCTGTCTTTCCATTTCTCTTCCTTTCATCGTTTCATTTCAAAGAGAAAAGTAAAAACAGCTGTGAACCGTTGAAAAACGGGAAACAATGCCTCCGACGCGTTCCGAGAAGAATCTGGAGTGACTTCCCTTGCCTCATGCACAGGCCTCATGCAAAACATTGCGATCGGGCGAGAAGCGAAAATATTCTGAGCGATTGTTACCAGAGGAGAGGCGGCGATACCACCAGAAGATTTTGGAGATTGACGGGAATGATCCGTATGACATTCTCAACCAGGTGCTGGTCAGCAAATCCGGACGATCTGCCAGAGCTGAGTTACATCAACATCGTAAATTATTTTGTGCTTGGCAAGAGTGCATACAGATACACATGTGAGCAGCTGAAAAGCTTACAACAGTTTTGATTCCTACCGACTTTTTGTCTCTGGCTGGGTGAGGGATGTCAAGTGCTACAGCCCTGATGGCTGTCAGAACTCTGTCATTCTGCAAAGGTAAGAATGTGCTTTCAGTTTATAATGAATGAACGTGAGTGTTCTCTGTCTTGTGTTGCTGATATCACAAGTTGCAGTTCAGGATATTGTGTTGAGAGGCTTTGTCTTTGATATATTCTTCGCTTCAGTTTGTATTCTGGACTACGACAAAAGCTGTAGATAGTCTTGAATATATTTATATTTTGAAATAGCTTGCAAAATATTATATAAATTTATAATGAGCTTCATGTTCATATTCAGTTAAAAATCTGTTGTTTACTTTTCATTGTTATTATGTTAAGGTTATTGTAAAGCACATTATGTGCGTCTTAGAGTTATATTCATTCGAATGACCTAGCTGAATGCTGATTTGTGCGACCTTCAATTTATTTTTCAGATTCTTCATTCACAACGCCTTAATGAACCAGCACTTTCTCCTTGGATCATCGCCACTTCTGATGGCAACATACTGGCAGCACACTGTACCTGCATGGCCGGAGTTGGAGAAACCGGCATGGCCGGAGTTGAAGAAACCTGCACACACGTCCCTTCACCTTCAAGGAGTCAGCTGTTGAGTGTGCTGTGGCAGACCGCCATTTCTGTTTGGAATCTAACAGTGAGGGGATGCTTTGTCTGCGCAAAGACCACCCATACTTTAGTCAAGTACAGTGCCAGATTGTTATGACCAGTTCCTCCTACTGCGATTTCATGGTGTGGACTACTGTGGATAAAGTTATTGTCCGAGTATTGCCTGACTGTGATTTTTGGGCAATGTGTGTGGAGAAAGCTTTGAAAGTGTTCAGACTCGCAGTTCTTCCAGAGCTAGTTGGAAACTGGCTGGACAGAGAAGCTGAGCCTCTACAAGCAGTGGATGTGAACCAGGAGCAGCTGCAAACACCAGCCGTGAAACGCAGCAAGAAACAGTGACAATGCCAGACTCGCTTGCTCATGTGTGTGGGAAAACAAACATCATGTATGACTGTACACATAGAAAGTGGCAGTAGTAAAGTTGTAGAGAGGGAGAGAATACATTGAACGCAGAAGAAGAGAGGGAGAGAAAAGAGAGCATGTAATGTTTTAAATCACAGTTCACACTCACAGAGAAGTCATCAATTGTTCCATTCTTGTTTCATTTTATTCTTAAAGTAAAATCATGCACAGATGTAGACATACATTTTGTTTAGGATCACCGACCACAATACAAAATCAAGTGCTACAAGTATAAATTATGATGCATACAGGACCTTATTTTGTGATTGTTTTACATCCACTGCTGTGAATAACAAAGAATCATGAGCAGTTTGATTATCAACTTATTCAGCCAGGTATATTGTTCATTCTCCTTGTTCAATGTTTCCAGTGACACGGATTGGCTGCTTGATTTAGGGAACAAATAAGAGTGTGTGGTCCAGCGTAGTTCTGCATCAGTACAGTCAAGTAATACAGTGTTTAAATTGGCAGTGGAACTGAAAGTTAGTTTCTATTATCAACTAGTTCTGTTTTGATGACAACAAAATTGAACACACTTATTTCTGCAAAAAAGCGCACAGGTCTATTGATCATAATGAATAGTTAATGACTCACATACCCACAGTATGTTATTTCAATTTTGAACATTTAGTGAAAGTGTTCTCTTCACTTTGGCTTCATACCTGCAATACTGGTAGTGGTATGTTCAGCGTTGCTTGCAGTTGCATGTTATTGGTAGTTTAAATGTGTGCTCGCATTTCAAGTGTAGGCCATTTAATTTTTCAATGCTCCTTATCTTGTTTCCTGTGTAGAGCTATTTTGAGGTTAATCAGCATAATTCAACCTTTGTCAGTTGTGTCAATACATGTCACATTTATGCAAAATGATTTCAAAGTGTATGTTAAAGTGGTTGGTGTGTGTGTGTGTGTGTGTGTGTGTGTGTGTGTGATAGAAAGAGTGAAATCTGCTCTTGAATTGGAAGGAAATAGCAGCAGGTCAGATCATATACACATGTATATTCAAATTCAAGATTCCATCCAGTGAAAACATGATAACAGAAAAACTGTTGCTACTGCTCATGTGAGACACCTGAATCAGATACAATACACCACAGTTTAATTAACACATTCTTTCAACAATGCCTTCATCTTCAAATTCAAGATTCCGTCCAGTGAAAACATAACAGAAAGACTATTGCTACTGATCATGCGAGACATCAGAATCAGATACAATACACCACAGTTAATTAACATATTCTCTAGTCTAAACAATGCCTTCAGTTCACGAGGCTGTGTTTATGCAGCGTCACAGCAAGAATCACATGATACCAGTGCAAACATTGACAAGCCCAGATGATACAGTGACTATTTTGTCCAGTGTTACCACTTCTTCCTCTTCCCTTGCAAACAAAAGATCAGTCAGAATATCAGAGTTCAGAATTTTGTACTTTCCACAAAGAATACCGATAACTCGTTCAACATAAATTCTCAGATTAGCTAGTTTGCGTGTTGACTATCTCATAAGCTGTAAGCTGACTCTTCCCTCTTGTAAAGGCAGGGATTTTCACTTGTGCACCTCTCATAGCCACTAGTTCATTAATGTCAAATCCCCTATCGGCCAAAATCACATCATTTTGTACAATATTGTCTAGATACCCACTATTTGCAGTGATGTGCTTGTCACTTGAAAGCCCACCCCACCCTTTAGAAATAAAAGAATTATGGCCTCGAGGTGTAATTGATATTAGGTATTTAATTGTATTGTTGTGCTTGTAGTTTGACCAGGTGAGTGCACTAGCATCAACACTGGAGGGTCTCTCAATGAATATATTTCAAAACAGTCAATAATGGACACTACTCTGCATCTTGAACACACACGGCCAGTACATGTACTGTGCAACTGACCTTGCCACGGAACGATCCAAGGGGGGCAATCTCAGTCATCTCAAAGAGGGAAATCCAAACGCAATCCGCTTTGTTCAATTTTACGGGCTTGGACAATAGAGAAAAATAAGAAAAGCAAAAGCTGGAGTCCAGTCTGGACGAAACTGCTATCAAGAACGCAGAATTAATTTCTTCTGAGTTTTTTTTAGCCGTAAGCGCCATGTTTAACTGCTGTTCACAATGCGGCCGCAGTGAAACCAACAAAGGGGCCTCACTATGGAAGAGTTTCCTGCTCCGATAAACATGGTGCTTACGGCTAAAAAAAAACTCAGAAAAAGCAATTCTGCGTTCTTGATAGCAGTTTCGTCCAGACTGGACTCCAGCTTTTGCTTTTCTTATTTTTCTCTATCGTCCAAGCCCATAAAATCGAACAAAGCGGATTGCGTTTGGATTTCCCTCTTTGAGATGACTGAGATTGCCCCCCTTGGATTGTTCCGTGCCAAGGCCAGTTACACGGTACTGGCCGTGTGTGTTCAAGATGACTACTCTGTTCCGTGGATAGGGAAGGAATTGTGGTGGTAGACTTGTCTTTATACTTCGCCTGTCTGTCCAGAAAACAAGTGGCTGCAGTCTGTGGTACATGATATGCACAGTCTCGTGAAAAACTTTGCTGGCAGTTGTTCTTGACACAGAAAAGATGTATGCCAGGTGTTGCAGAGGTGTGTTAAGGCGTATATATGCATGAATGAGAGCTTGAAACTGTGTCAGTGCTCTGCGCGAGTGTGTTGGCAAATGCCATGCAAGAAAATCAAATAATGTAACAAGTGTGAAGAAATTAGAAATCCCAGAAAAATATCGTACAGTATCGTCATTGTCCCTCAAAGAATCAAGTGTCATTTTTTTTCTTGGCAAGTTCGTCTTTAAGTTCCCGAGTTTCTAGCACCAGCCTGTTTAGTTCATCCCGTTGCTGCTTTTCTTCATCTTTAGAAATCCAGGCAAAATTGTCATAGGTTTCAGTCTGGCAGTAAGTACCGCCACAGTCACCTCTCTCGGGAAGAGGAGCAGCCAGTTCTGCTGTATACGAAGTACCTTCACTTTCGCCATCAACAGCATCCTCTGCTAAATTAGGGTGAGAAGGAGTTGACTCACTCCCCACAAGCTTCTTCCTCTCCTTGAGTCTCTGGTACTGTCCTTGTTGGGCTGTCAGGCTGTGTCCCTGCACCATACCCAAGTTTCAAAGTAGGTGTTTACTTCCCACAGATGGTTGCCCTGCAGAAAAAATCAAAGGCAAATGTATTGTAAATTATGGATTGGGAGTTATTTTAAAAATAAGTCACCCAAACAAAATGAATGAGTAAATCTAGACACAGATCTACCCTTTAAAACTGAACTATAAAGTTGTATCAACAATGACCATTTAGTGTTCAAATAAATTCTGATTATCAAATCCAAGTATTTCTCCGCAGTGGGGCACTGCGGTTATGAAATTAAAAGCCCCTCCTGTTTTTGGAACCGCAGGAGCTTTCTAGTTTGCTGTTAGGTAGATTTTTGGTTCCTCTTTCCTGTCATGCTCTCTTTTTCTTCATGAATTCTTTTCTTTTTTCTGCCTTCTTGCTCATTCACCTGTATTTTTTCCAAAAATCTCTTCACTTGCCGCTTGTCTCGCGATTCATGTATAGTTTAATCTGTTAGTGTTCTGATGTAAGTCCAGCAGTAGATAGGTTAAGCCTATTTCAACATACTGGAAACTGGTAATCTTCCAGTAGGTATTAATTTAGTTTTACTAAAGCCTGCTGGGACACAAGTAATGGGTTAGTGCATTTGTAAACAGGAATCGCTTGACAAGTGGCCCCCTTCATACCCCCCTTCCTCGTCCTGATATGGCTCTGCGTAGTCGGCTGGACGTTAAGCAACAAATAAACAAACAAACAAATCCAAGTATTTCACACCTATGGCATTCTCACAAGTCATGGTTTTGGGCAACCATGATAAGTTGTTATACTGAGAGTAAGTGTAAGACTGACTCACTCAGTCATACATAGACTGCACTCGGTGCAGGACTGACCGACTGTCCGCACACTACCATCACAACACAGCTTGCATAAAACACAGACTAACCAAGGCAGGTGAACAAAAGCATGAGTACTTACCATTGACAAAATGATCAGAGCACACGTATCTCCTAGCTGTTGATTCAAAGTTGAAATTCTTCAGCTGAAGCTGTGCCAACCATTCTCGCCCGCGTCGTGCAGTCAAATCCCTTGTCTCTTTGCCCTTTCCGTTGACAACAAATGGAACAGAAAAGAATCTTCTGTCCCTATCTCTATCTTGTCTGTTATGGCAATGTTTAACACTACAACTAGAGACCATGTCGATAAATGCGGAAGATTCAGAGTGCAGATTTCGCGTGTTGCCTTCTCGCGAGTTCCGCCGGAATGCCAGAGGCAAGGCCGGTGTCACGGCGTGAGTTTACACTGTCCTGAGTTTACGCAGTGGCCCCAATGCGCGTGCGTCGAAATATGCGTCACTTCCTGACCAAATTCACGACGCCTACAGCGTCGTGAGTTTATGATGATGTGAATTTACCAAAGCATTTTTGAGGTTGCCACGGTGACCGTCTTTGTTTCGCCGATCGCGTTCGCCACTGTATCAAAGAATTCAGTGGGAAATCGATGGGTTTGTGTTTGTCAGTGGTCTGCGAGTGTTGAAAGAAAAGGTGTAGATTTTTTTCTCAACAAATTTAGATAAGATTTGAAATTTAGAATAGTGGGAATCGATGGTTTTGTGTTTGTTACCTTGGACTATTTATAACTATATGCTCCCTCGTAGAGATTGTTTTAGTCACCTTTTTCATGTTTGTGTTTAAAAAAACCCCACATAAAGCTGGATATGTTCGGAATCAGAAATGCTTCCTCTAGTTGCCAAAATCAAAATGCGCCCCAGTGTGGTGGGTGTTTTTGGGTGGGGTTCTGTTCTGTTTTCTTCTGTTCTGTATTTTTGTTTGTATTTTGTTTCTGCCTCGGTGCGTGTGATTTCGGAGAAAATGTTTCAAAGAAAGCATCTGATCAGCGAACTGTTCCATCGTGCGGGTTATGATCACTAAAAACGTGATTGACACCTTCCTTACTCAAAGTGAAAACAACCGGCTTCAAGTTCGGCAAATTCACGATGGCGGAAGTGACGCATATTTCGACGCACGCGCATTGGGGCCACTGCGTAAACTCAGGACAGTGTAAACTCACGCCGTGACACCGGACAACTCTGCACACGACTGTGTGACGTCATCGCGTCGGAGCTCATACCAAGTTGTGTTGTGTTGTGTAACCTACAGATAAAAAAAAAAGTGTAATCATGCAGTAAGAGAAATGGAAAGAGAAAGTTTTTGTTGAGACAGAACAGAAAACTTAGGACGGAAAACTTTTTTTCAACAACTTCAAGGGAGAGAATGCAAACACTAAACACTCCCGGTTATGACCTTGACCTTTTGTTTGTTTTCGCATTCAGTTCTTTTCGTACGGCAATTTCAGCTTGTAAAATAAACAAATTTACGAACATTTTCTGATAAATAATGTTTGGAGATACCTTGTATTGAATTATAGTATATACACAAAGAAAAAAAATGAAGCTTAGAAGTCAATTCTTGATTCCCCTAAATAATGAAAACTGCTTTCCCTAAACAATTCATTGTTTACGTAAATAATTCATTGTTTACGTAAATAATGATTTATTTAGCAACATTGCTGATTCTTTATAAACAATGTAATATAAGTCTAAATAATATATTGTTTACGTAAATAAATCATTATTTACGTAAACAATGAATTATTTACGTAAACAATGAATTGTTTAGGTAAACAATGAATTGTTTAGGTAAATAATGAATTGTTTACGTAAACAAAAAATTATTTAGAATTGTTTTACATTGTTTATAAACAATTATTTATTTAGCACATGAGCTTCTAAATAATGATTATTTAGCTAAAACTGGTGAAAAAAACATGAAAAAGTATCCAAATAATTATTTGACAAACGGAATGCCATAAAACACTGCGTTCCCGTCAGAGGGCTGTATTGTTCGTGTCTTTCTGTGTCATATACAACCTTTTGCCGTAGGCAAACACTTGAACTTCTGACACACCTTTCAGTGTCAATTAAAGCATGCACACAGTCAAAAAAAGCAAACGGGGTTTTCCGATTTTAAATAATTCACTGAGAGGCAGGGTTTCGTGAATCAGTAATGACTGGGAACGCGGTAATTTGAGCCCGCGAAAGGGCTCGGGTTTCTGTTGTCTGTGTTGCCTAGGTAGCCGTTCAAGGGAGTGGTATGTGCGTTTAATTGTTGATGTGTGTGTGTGGAGAACCAATAGATGTCTTTCACTTAATTACAATTCACATGTATTGGCGTACAGACAAACGCAGGGGCACACACACAAACACACCCAGGCACACATACACGTACACAGACACACACACACACAGACTGATCGACACATACACACAGGCACACACACACACACACACAGACTGATCGACACACACACACACATACTGATCGACACACACACACAGACCGATCGACACACACACACAGACTTGCTCGGACAAGATCAGAAACACACACTCTGTAATATTTCCAAGCTGTGTAAAGAAATATGTCAAAAATACAAATCCACAATTGTTCCATGGAACACCAAAATTTATTAGCTGTTACGCGATCAACACACGCACTCACACACACTTACTCTCCATGTCAAAAAGTTGTTCATAGCTCTATACATGTATATATAAATTTTAAAAAAAAGCCATTTTCAGACATATATAATTGTATATCTAGTTAAAACCAAGAAGACAAATTGGTGAAAGGACAGAGCATCACAGACCCTGAAAAGCAGTCAATTCTTTCTCCACCTCCTATAGACAACAGCTTTCACATTTATAAAATCTCAAATCTTTTGTTTTACACAACCCCTCCATCACCCCCCCCCCCCCCAAAAACAAAAAAAAAAGAAGAAAGAAAAAAAGGCCTTCAGAGGGGCATGGGGTGTAGCTGACTCTCATGGCTAACTAGCTGACTCTCATGGCTAACTAGCTGACTCTCATGGCTAACTAGCTGACTCTCATGGCTAACTAGCTGACTCTCATGGCTAACTAAGGTCAGAGATCAGATTGTGCACATCCTGTGAGCTGCGCTCTAGTCGCTGTACATGCTGAAGGTTTGGTACCCTGGAAATAAAATAAAAAGGCCATTAATCCTAATCATGTGTGACACAAATCCAAAAGCAGATTGACTGCTAACGTTCCAAGTTCCAAGTTCCACGTTCCATGTTCCATGTTCCAAAATTCAAAATGGAAAACCAAGAATAGTCCATTATTGAAAGGTTTATCAATGCACGAAATACCGATGCAATAATGATCAATGCAATCATGCTTTAAATTTGTTGATGGGGTACTTTTAAAAACTCTTAATAATGCCCGAACATAACTCTCACTTATTTCACTGCACTGCACGTCCTTTGCATTTAAAGCGCTTACTTCCCTTTGTTTCTCAGATCATCAACAAACAGGTATTTGACTATAACATAAAAAGGAAAAATGCTGCATAATTATATCAAAGTGTTTTGAAAATATAATTACTGCGTAAGAAGGAAAACTAGGTCACAGTGCTGTTCACAACCAGAACAGGGAACAAGATTACTCCTAATCCAAAATGAACGTATAACAAATGAAGTGGAACACTATTTTAAAATCTGAGAAACAAAGGGAAGTAAGCGGTCTAGATGCATACTTCCAAATTGTTTCTCAAAATAAAAGCAGTCAAAAGACAATATCAAGAAGTAAGAACAAACATGTTGTAAAAGATAGGTTAACACAAAGTGTATAAGTGAATTAGAAAAAAGAACAATTACGTAAATGCACAAAGAGTAGAAATGAAGGCATCACTCACAGTGTATGTGTCACAGACCAACTTCAGCAGATCTCTGGCCGCCTCATCGTTAATCTTCTCTGTGTGAACCTGAAACACAAAGCATCTTCAACATTATCCCAAAACAAACTGATTCTAATATCTTGGATACCACTGCGGTTAGGACGAGATTGATGCATGTGGTGTTAGAAATACAGTACACCTCTACACAGACAGAGCGTACCAAACAAGCACACACATAAATGCATGCAATTTAAGAACACACTCAGACATGCATGCTTACACAAATGCACACTGGCTAACACACACACACACACACACACCCACCCACCCACCCACACACACTCTCTCTCTCACTTGCGAATTGCACACACACACTCTCTCTCTCTTACACACACACACACTCTCTCTCTCCCTCTCTCTCTCTCTCTCTCTCTCTCTCTCTCTCTCTCTCTCTCTCTCTCTCTCTCTCTCTCTCTCTCACACACACACACACCCACACACATGAACACAATGTCTCTCACTCACCCCATTGAGTACAACCCAAGGTACATATTTGTGAGGAGGGTTGAGGGCCTCAGTTTTCTGCGCCATCTTGTGTTCCAGAGTGTTGCCCACAGTACTGTTGTAACAAAACATGATGGGGTCCAGGGGCACGCTCAGCTGCTGGGAACACTGAAACAGGCACAGACAGAGGAATGACTAAACTGTATCCACTCTTTTCTGTGTGAGCATGAAAACGATGAAAACCTCAATGTTTGTTGAGTGACACTAGACAGGTTGTGTGCATGTGTGTTGTATGTGTGTGCGTACCAGTGTGCATGAACGTGGATATATGTGTGTGTGTGTGTGTGTGTGTGTGTGTGTGTGTGTGTGTGTGTGTGTGTGTGTGTGTGTGTGTGTGTGTGTGTGTGTGTACATGTGCTTGTGTGTGCATGCATGTCTGACTGCCTGTTTGTATGTTTGTGTGTCCATGGGAGTCTTGTATTTCTGTCTGTGAGTGTGAGCACATGTATGCAAGTACAAGCAGCTCAGCCAGTAAACAGGTGTTTAAATCTCCATGTTCGCCTGTATAGATATGTACATGAAGCTGGTAGGACATAGCAAAGGCTGTCCATGATGCTTGCTTGTGCATGAGATTTTCAAAACAATTCCCATCTCTGTGTCCTCGGTCATAACTCATAATCCCTAACTCCTCAACTTTCTTGGTCTGCTCAGCCCATCCCATCCCCACTCAACTTTAGTTTGTCATTTCAGAACGAGAAAACTTTTTTTGTTGCTTTTGAAATGTACACAGTGAGATTTAGGTAGATGAAAAATGTTTCAGCACAAGAAAACAATGACATCATCATATTTGGCTAGATGAGAAATGTTTGAGTACTAGACACACAACTCACGGACTGCACGGACTGCAGGGGGTACTCGGACAGCTCCATACAGTGGATGAACGGCATGATCCTGTCAATACTCTTCAGCGTGTGGATGGCGCACGTCTGCAAAATCCATAACATGTAATATATATATGATATACTGTATATATATATATATAACATATATGATAGAATGTGATGAGAGAATGCTAACATTGTGATTAAAAAATAATTTAAAAAAATAAAAAGATGCAGTAAATAATAAGATGCTCCCCCATTTACCCCTCCCCCCCCCCCCCCCCCAATCTAAAGACCTCTGTCTCTTTCTCATATGTTCTGTTCATAATCTGTGTAAATGTTACTGCATGTTAAAGGCATATGTACGCGCTCCCGTGTTTACAAAGTGTAGTTTGCCCATAATCGATGTCAAACGCACCATAAGACCATATAATGACGATATGTCACCATGCGCGGACCATAATACATGCATTACAGCTTGTTCTAGCCTCTGAAAAAGTGAGGATGTCAACAAAGCCGCGGTGTTAGCTCCCTTGCATCAACGTTACATGTGTTGCCAAATCTATAAATAGGACGATCCAGATCAAAATGAAAATTAACATATCTCAACATTGAAGGGGTCCTAGACCACAATATTTTGCAGGGAACTTAATTTAGCATGTCTCCAGCTGTTGGTAAAGCAATTAGCGTGTATAGTCATCGAGTACATATGCCTTTAACTATTACTCCCTCCTCTACTGTACTAGAATAAACTTAGCAACCATACAAAGTCTTCTTTGCATACATCACAGTTTCAACTCGGAATTCTGTTGAAAATCACATAGATCTTTCAAACAAAGGTGATGCGTACAATTTCAAAATCCCCTTATTAAAGAGAAAGACAAACATTACAAACATGTCAATTCGTACTTCAAGTTTAAAGCAGTAACAGTAAAAATCCCTATAAGGCAAAAAAAAAAAATAGGTCTGTTTACGGTAACATAGGCCAAAAAAATAGGGTCGGTAGGTCGGGATTTTTTTTTTCTTCCAAAAAAACATATTTTTACGTTATTTTAAAAAAAAAATTGTTTTCCCAAATGCCAAAAAAAAAAGTCTAGGGTCGCGCGAAAAAAATAGGGTCGGTCGGGTTACCGCAAACAGACTATTTTTTTTTTGTGCCTAATAACTTACCTCCAACAGGTTACCGATGCATTCCTGCTCCCCGTGCTGACAGGTAAACACCCACCTGTCCCCAGACTGTTTCTCCTGCACAGGTAAACAGTGTATGCTCGTTACTATGAGTGTGACTTTTGTGTATGTCATCAACCTTCAGAAATCTCTCAGTCTTCTCTCGCCTTGTTTATCTACAGGTGGCACGTACTGATCAGCTCTGTGGAATCAAACTGACCCAAACCCTAACCCTGTATCTCAGTCATAAAACATCATGAGTTGTATGTTTGTGCACAGTCAAACTATTTCATAACAGCCACCTAAGAGACCATTTGTTTCATGGATTTTAATACTATAGACTTTTTTGAGTGGTAAATGTTGAAGGATGAAAGAAAATATATTGTGAGTGGACGGATGCATGTTATTCATCAAAAGCCCCACAATGATGTGCTTGGCAAAAAAACCGAAAAAAAACCCCAAAAAAACCTAAGAGATGAATCAAAAGTGGTTGTTATACAAGGGTGGTCTCTATGGAAAGGGGAATTATAAGAGAGAAAAAAAGTCCGGATTTTTTGGATCCTTGATATATTTATCTTGCCAAAAATATCAAACTTGTTTTACACTGGTTATATCTTAAAAAACACAACAACAAAAACAACAACAAAACACACACACCATATTGAAGTCCTTTGTGGCACTGTTATAAATGAAACCACCTCTTACAAAATGTTCTGTGCCTTAAAGATTCTAAACTCAGAGCACAATTATTTTGCCACTGTGATAATATCATGATGTATCGTACAGGTATCTTTGACAGCTCATTGCGATGACAGCTGTACTTCTCACCCTGGCGTTGCCGTAAGGAACGAGAGTGATGTTCATGATGTTACTCACCCTGGCGTTGCCGTAAGGAACGAGAGTGATGTTCATGATGCTACTCACCCTGGCGTTGCCGTAAGGAACGAGAGTGATGTTCATGATGCTACTCACCCTGGCGTTGCCGTAAGGAACGAGAGTGATGTTCATGATGCTACTCACCCTGGCGTTGCCGTAAGGAACGAGAGTGATGTTCATGATGCTACTCACCCTGGCGTTGCCGTAAGGAACGAGAGTGATGTTCATGATGCTACTCACCCTGGCGTTGCCGTAAGGAACGAGAGTGATGTTAATGATGCTACTCACCATGGCGTTGCCGTAAGGAACGAGAGTGATGTTCATGATGCTACTCACCCTGGCGTTGCCGTAAGGAACAAGGGTGATGTTCATGATGTTACTCACCCTGGCGTTGCCGTAAGGAACGAGAGTGATGTTCATGATGATACTCACCCTGGCGTTGCCGTAAGGAACGAGAGTGATGTTCATGATGATACTCACCCTGGCGTTGCCGTAAGGAACGAGAGTGATGTTCATGATGTTACTCACCCTGGCGTTGCCGTAAGGAACGAGAGTGATGTTCATGATGCTACTCACCCTGGCGTTGCCGTAAGGAACGAGAGTGATGTTCATGATGCTACTCACCCTGGCGTTGCCGTAAGGAACGAGAGTGATGTTCATGATGATACTCACCATGGCGTTGCCGTAAGGAACGAGAGTGATGTTCATGATGCTACTCACCCTGGCGTTGCCGTAAGGAACGAGAGTGATGTTAATGATGCTACTCACCCTGGCGTTGCCGTAAGGAACGAGAGTGATGTTCATGATGCTGCCCACTTTGGTGTAGGTGGGGAAGAGCTGTGTCTTGATGAAGTTCCTGCAGTCTGGGCACAGAGACTCAAAGTACAGCTCAAACTCCACTAGGGCTGCGTTGGTCTTCACTGTCCACACGCTCTCTTTGCACTGCTGGTACACCTGCAAATAGACAACATTTATTTGTCTTTACAAAGCTTTGGGAAAAACAAAAGTAATGTAAAACAATGTAATAATTTTGCTCACCAATACACAGACACCACAAGCATGTTTATGTGA
This sequence comes from Littorina saxatilis, assembly GCF_037325665.1. Lineage (NCBI taxonomy): Eukaryota > Metazoa > Mollusca > Gastropoda > Littorinimorpha > Littorinidae > Littorina > Littorina saxatilis. The sequence goes on from NC_090255.1 coordinate 1,863,628, forward strand.
GAGTTTACGGTACCTTGTATTGGTGAGTACACAATTCTTTTGTTTGTTAACTTTGTTCCTCTCACCCTAAAAGTCATTTTGTTGATGAGAAATAAACCCACACATATTATATGTTGCAAAAAAAAACCCACCCCAAAACAGCAATGACCTGATTTAGCCCCTGGTGGGGGTCAAGGTCCAAGGTGAGTGAATCTCAAGCGGTTGCACTTCTCTCAATATGCAGCATCATTTCCACAGAGTTAATCTGTTACTTGTGCTCTAGAACAACACCACAATTGAGACATCATTGTTATCTGTCTGAGCATACTGCATGGCAGACTCTAACCAGTGAAAAAGGAGAGGGTAAGAAATTATCCTTGGTTACAATTAAATAGGTATGTACCCTAATAGTAAACATGTGACAAGTGTGACAAGTGTGTGTGTGTGTGTGTGTGTGTGTGTGAATGTGTGTATACATGTATGTGTGTATGTGTGTGTGTGTGTGTGTATACATGTGTGTGTGTATGTGTATGTGCGAGTGTGTGTGTGTGGTGTGTGTGTGTGTGTGTGTGCAGGTGTATGTGTGAATGTGTGTGTGTGGTGTGTGTGTGTGTGTGTATGTGTGAGGTGTGTGTATCACACCAGTATTCATGTGACAAGTGTGTGTATGTGTGTGTGTGTGTGTGTACGTGTGCGTGTGGGTGTCGTGTGTGTACCACGACAGTATACATGTGACAAGTGTCTGTGTGTGTGTAACTAATCTTTGTGTGTGTGTTTGCATGTGTGTGTGTGTGTGTGTGTTTCTTTATTTGGTGTTTAACGTCGTTTTCAACCACGAAGGTTATATCGCGACGAGGGAAAGGGGGAGATGGGATAGGGGAAATGGGGGGGGGGGGGGGGGGGGGGGAGATGGGATAGAGCCACTTGTTAAGTGTTTCTTGTTCACAAAAGCACTAATCAAAAAATTGCTCCAGGGGCTTGCAACGTAGTACAATATATGACCTTACTGGGAGAATGCAAGTTTCCAGTACAAAGGACTAAACATTTCTTACATACTGCTTGACTAAAATCTTTACAAACATTGACTATATTCTATACAAGAACCACTTAACAAGGGTAAAAGGAGAAACAGAATCCGTTAGTCGCCTCATACGACATGCGGGGTGCAGAGAAATAAGGATGTGGAAAAGAAGACTTTTGGTAAGTGAAATAAAGGTGATGGATCCAGTCAGGTAGAAATAAGACAAGAAAAGAATTGGAAAACTGCAGGGAATAGTAGGGAGAGTTTTCTTGGAAGGAAATATAGGTGAAAGGACTGGTAAGGCAGAAATAAGACAAAAGAAGAGAAGAAACAGAACCGTTAGTCGCCTCTTACGACATGCTGGGTAGCATCGGGTAAATTCTTTCTAGTCCCAACCAATATGGGACTCCCCCTAACCCGCGGGGTGTGTGTGTGTGTGTGTGTGTGAGAGAGAGAGTCTGTCCCTCAACGATAGTATCAGTGTATCCCGCCTGCACAAAAGACAGTCCATGTGCATGAGTCGAGTCAAGTCATGAGTATGTGAATAGACAACATTGTAACTGTGCAAGCAAGAGCTATAATAATTGGTGTACTTGATTTTGAAACAATCCAAAGATTTTAAATACATGTGCGTAATTTGAGTTTCATTTTATCAGCCTTCCTCAAAACAGGGTGCATCTGAACCACACAAAAATTGAAGTGGACGGTTAAATGCCATTTTTGGGAGTACTTAGATAAAACTAATACCTTGCACTGAATGGCGATTTCCTCGGAGCTGCACCAGAGTTGTGGTGGAAATCTACAGGTACCAGCCGCCCCGGCCACAGCGATAAGTAGTAGAAAGGTCTTCATCGTGTCAGTCTTCCGTTTCTGTTCACTCGTTTTTTCTGTGTCTGATTGTTTTTGCAGTATAAACAATGACTCAGTTGAATGGTTTTAGTCCGTTTGCCGTCTGAATCCTCTACGCCCCCATTTTGTTGTGTAAGTCACATGACATGTCGCGTGACCCATCACATGATGCTCTTACGGGCCTACTTTCGTTTTCGCCTTTGCCTATGGATCGGATCCTGTGGCAAGCACATCTATGTTTCGCTGTGAAACAGCTTGTCGAGTCAGGGGCCAGGGGCGGACGAGGGGGGGGCACAGGGGCACGTGCCACCCCCCCCCCCCCCCGAAAAAAAAAAAAGAAGAAAAAAAAAAGATGTTTCTATGCTGATTCTATTACCATTTCTAAGTTCAAATGGCACCAGATGGCACCATTTTGCTTCTTTGGTCAAATTTTTTTTCCGGGGGGGCATGCCCCCGGACCCCCCTAGCAAATTCGGGCGCTTTGCGCCCATCACATTCACTTTCGATTTAAAGTGCCCCCCCCCCCCCCTTACAAAGCAACTGATCCGCCCCTGCGAGTGAAGCGACAATCAGCACCACAATCAAACGTATAATGTCATCTGTCAGGGGAAAAAAAGGAATGAAGTGTAAACAGTCTACTGCATGGTTGTCACGTGAATATGAGTGAAGCTATCACAGATTGACAGTGAAGATAGAGTGTTGAGTACTGAGTCACTCTGAGTCATGCCGCACATGACTTTGTTTTGACGGACATTATCTTTTAGCATCCTGTTTAGTTTTTATGTGTGTGTTAGTGTGGACGGCGGACGTGAGTCTGTGTGTGTGGTGTATGTGTGTGTTATACATGTGTGTGTGTGAAATGTGTGTGCGATTTGTGTATGTGTGTGCAGATAGACGGAGGGAGGGAGGGGGGGGGGGGGGAGGAGAGCGAGCGGGCAAAAGAGAGACAGACAGAAGGAGAGAGGGAATCAATGTGTTAGTGTACGTGTTTGAGGTAGAGATTGAGCTGAGAGGCTGACAGACAAAAAGCAGAACCAAGGGACTTGCTCACAAATCATCTATACCCTCTCTCTCTCTCTCTCTCTCTCTCTCTCTCTCTCTCTCTCTCTCTCTCTCTCTGTCTCTCTCTCTCTCTAACACCCACACACACACTTAAAAACAGATATAGCACAAGTAAATTAGTTGTCAATCTTTTTTTTTAATTTGTTTTGCAAACACACAGAAAAATATATTTTCACCGCTCAAACTGTACCATCATTTATTCTACCAACATTACCATGGCATATAAAAAAAAAACCATGACATGGTAGTATGGAATAGTTCTCCAACAAAACCAGATGAACATCTCATCAAATACAAACTGTCTCTAATTTCCTTCCTTTGGTATTCCCATACACTTCTCTTGATCAAAACAAATTAACCTTTCACAGATGAACAGAAGAATTAATGTACAACTACTGCAAACATGTTCGAAAAATGTCAGCATGACACTAAACGCATCACATGTTTGACAAACCCTATCACATGACTTTGGTCATTTGCATAAATCTTACTTCACTGTCATGTCTAAAATGTGTATGCCAAAAAAGGATTCAAAAAGGCCAATCTCAAAACAATATTGCACACATTCAAATACAACTGGATACAAGAACATGTGCAAAAGAACATTAGTGCAGTTTAGTATTGTTGCTATTTGATAATTGGTAAAGCAAAAAAAGAGTGCACAAGAGTCAAAGCTGGTCTTCAGTACCAAATGAGTTCAAATCATCATTGCTTATTACAATGTTGTATATCTATTTGTAGTACATGACATAAAAAGCACTACAACTATTAAAAAAAAAATTAAAAAATAAAAATCACAGCTTAACAAAATAAATCATAGCTGAAAATTCTGTCCTAAAATTCCTAGACACTCTGGTAAAAACACAACACATTCAAGTGCAAACAGTTAAAAGATGTTGGCAAGAAAACAACTTCTTAACCGGTGTTCATACACGAACAACATTTGCCATCAATCACATACCACAAAGTATCCAACAAGAGATGTTTTCAGCTGCAGAAATGTTCTCTGTCACAGTTGTGTGCAGATTCCCAAATAACGATAATTGCCGTACAAAAAATATGATTCAAAGCCAGAACTGGTTGTTGCCATAGCTCTTTGTGTCTATGGAATCCCACACACAAAAACACACTAAACCCCCCCCCCCCCCCCAAAAAAAAAGTATACAGAAAAACGCACAAATAACCACCCAGCAAAAAAAGAAAGAAAAAAAGAAGATATTAAACAAAAAATCATTCTTCACACACATGATAAAATTCCTGGGCTCTCAAACAGTTAGACAACATTACTTAAAACAGTTTTGACACAACTGGCTCTCACACACACACACACACAAACACAGGACTCCACACAGTTAAATGTTAACCCTTCAATCGTGTGCCATTTCCGGAAACCAATGAAAAGAGCATCACTAATTTAATCAAATTATTCACTAAAATACAACCTGAAAAAGCGTTTGTGAAAGTGTTTAAAGCCTGTGAACTATGTTTCAATGATATCAAAGAACTATACACACACCTGTAAAGCTCACTCACTCATTCAACAGTACATAAGGTAGCACCCATGCAGTCTTTGTGCTGCAATGATGTATACAATCAAACAAGTCTGTCATTCTGTGTATTCACACACAGCTAGTACATCACCTGACAACAAATCAACAAACAAGTCTGTCATTCTGTGTATTCACACACAGCTAGTACATCACCTGACAACAAATCAACAAACAAGTCTGTCATTCTGTGTATTCACACACAGCTAGTACATCACCTGACAACAAATCAACAAACAAACAACTACAATTAAACAACCTCCCTCCTCTCTCCCAAATCCAACACAATTTTGTTTTCCTCAGAAAGATGACATGATCACATTCTGTTTTAATACACACTGTTTTCATTCCATGCGCTAGGCTGTCAACAACTACCTGTACCAAAACAGGTAACGTCGTCAACAACTACCTGTACCAAAACAGGTAACGTCGTCAACAACTACCTGTACCAAAACAGGTAACGTTGTCAACAACTACCTGTACCAAAACAGGTAACGTCGTCAACAACTACCTGTACCAAAACAGGTAACGTCGTCAACAACTACCTGTACCAAGACAGGTAACGTCGTCAACAAAGAAATAAAAACATAAGGAAAGCTAACTGGAATGGTGAAGGAATGGTGAAACAGGTACATGTATATTCATATAATATAAGGTCACTCTTTTCAATAAGCAGTAAATGATTCTGGTTTTCACTGTAACTTTTTGCTTAACTTTCTATGTTCTATTCTGACCTTTTCTTTTTCTTCTCCTTTGAAAAAAATAATGTTTGACTCTATTTTTTTTTTTTTTTTTAACATTGAAAACCCATTTTTTTTCAAGTACCACTACATTCAAAGGCAAATACACACATCCTCTCAGCTCGATCTCTACCTCAAATAGATTCCGTTTTAGTTTGTTTCCCTGTTCTTTTGAGCACACTGTCAAAAGGCACGTATGCCGCTTCCTGTCTCCCTTCCTTGTCGTACTGTAACAAAGGACACAAGACACTGTATCCTGTATCCAGCGTTAATAATGCTTCTTCTTTGTCATAAAATCGTGTTTACTTCTTCTATGGGCTAAAACTCCCATGTTCACTCATGTTTTTATGTTTTTTCTCCACCATTCAGGCAGCTATACCCCGCAGGATTTCAGGGGGAAGCCTGCTGGGTATTTTCGTGTTTCTGTAACCCACCAAACTCTGACATGGATTGCAGCATATTTTCTGTGCGCACTTTGTCTTGTGCTTGCGTGTACACACGAAGGGGGATAAGGCATTAGTGGGTCTGCACATAAGTTGACCTGGGAGATCCGAAAAATATCCACCCTTAGCCCACCAGGCGGCTGGGATTCGAACCCGCAACCTTCCGCACAGGAGGCTGATGTCTTATCCACTAGGCTACTTGCTGTTTATTTTATCTTTGATGCCTCACAGAGTCTTTGTCACACATTTCCCACAGCATAGGTGTTGCTTTGGACGGCTCGACTGAATAGATTTTACTCAGCACAGAATTAAGGCTGAAATGGATCTATAAACTAGTTGAACAAATCACCTGCTTCCTTTTCTGTATCTGAAATAGATGTGAAATTCACTGGTAATTTCAAGCATTACGTACCAGTATACGAATGAAAATAATAGAAATAAAACCTATCAACTGAACTTTCTTCGAGTTTAAATGGCACTTGTGAGGTTTTCTTTACAATATAGTAACAAAGTGATCGCCTTAATAACAGGCCTCCGTTTGACTGGTGGGTCTGACCAGATGACCAGTGTAGGTGGGAACTACTCTCCCTCCTTAACAGGTAGTAATTGTTAAAAAAAACACCTCAGGCAATCACTGAGTTACAGTGAATATTTCACTTGCTGTTCTACTTTTTTGTGTTGCAAGCACCCTGACAAGTGAATGTGTGCCTCAACCTATCAACACATTACCAACAGGCACATGGACACATTGGTGCCCTTCCTGTGAACACATTACCAACAGGCACATGGACACATTGGTGCCCTTCCTGTGAACACATTACCAACAGGCACATGGACACATTGGTGCCCTTCCTGTCAACACATTACCAACAGGCACATGGACACATTGGTGCCCTTCCGGTGAACACATTACCAACAGGCACATGGACACATTGGTGCCCTTCCTAACCAGGGAAAATAGCGGGCAGTAAGTAAGAATCATTAGTTATGTGTTCATGTTTTTGTTAGTGTTCCTTCAGCAGGTGTTTTGTCCTCACCTGCTGTTGTTGTTCAACAAGGTAAGTGAGGTACAAGGTACACAGGACATTCCTGCACCGGTACGCTTCTTGTGACGGTTCATAATTCTTCAGGAATCAGTGTGCAGCAGAACCCCATTTTTTAAGACCCCCCATTTAAGTCTTCCTCCTTTTTAAGACCTTGTTTTTCTGTTCAGAACCTCTTAAATCTACCTCCATTTTAAGACTCCCTCCTTTTTAATTAACACTTTCTACCCCACCTATGTTGACCAAGTTTGTTTTTTTAGCCAAGACCAGCTGTGCTGCAGCAGGTCACTCAGAATTATAGTAACTGTGTAGTAACTGTGTATCAACACGCTGGAATGCAGGCATTGGATGAACGTTACAGGAAGCGACTGAAGCTAACAGTCTGAGTGGATATATCCGTACCTGGTCAGATAGAGCCATATGAGTGGGTACGGATATATATCTGTACCTGGGAGAAAATGTCAATGAGTTAAGATTTCTCCGATTTTTGAAAGTCTTAAAAGGATGATTCCACTGTACTCTCTTTCCAGGTCGACACACAGATATGTCTGCTTCCATTGAAACAGCTATAAAGCTTCATATTGATTGATTGAATGATATGTCTGCTTCCATTGAAACACCTGTAACCGTGTGCCGAAACACTACGATCACCTCGGGAAGCGAAGTGCAATCAAACAGGATTGAAAATGTTAGGGCTAATTTCTTAGCCCTATAAAAACTGTTATGCAAACCCGAAGGTTTCCATGAACATACAGACAATCGGAAACCACCAGACCCCATCACAAACAGAATTCTACAAACCACGGGTGTTGACCTAAAGGCCAACAACTCGGGTGCAGAGTCTGCTGTGAAAGGAGCGGTAGCCTCCCCTGTCACACACCTATAAAGCTTCAAAAATAATTGGACGAAGTCTACTTCGTGAAGCAGTCTGCACGACATGTCGGCACTGCATTTTGGCTAAAAATAAACGGTTGGGAAGTTCGTGAAGTCGACTTCGAGCTCAATCAATCAATCAATGAGGCTTATATCGCGCATATTCCGTGGGTACAGTTCTAGGCGCTCTGCAGTGATGCCGTGTGAGATGAAATTTTATACGGCCAGTAGATTGCAGCCATTTCGGCGCATATTTACCTTTCACGGCCTATTATTCCAAGTCACACGGGTATAGGTAGACAATTATTAACTGTGCCTAAGCAATTTTGCCAGGAAAGACCCTTTTGTCAATCGTGGGATCTTTAACGTGCACACCCAATGTAGTGTACACGGGGGGAGGTTCGGACACCGAAGAGAGTCTGCACACAAAGTTGACTCTGTGAAATAAATTTCCGCCGAACCTGGGATCGAACTCACGCTGACAGCGGCCAACTGAATACAAATCCAGCGCGCTACCAACTGAGCTACATCCCCGCCCAGCTCAGTTAAGGACAGCCTTTAAACACTCGAAGTTTACTTCGCAAAGCTGGCTGCACGACACTTCGCCACACCATCCCACACCATCCCACAGCATCCCACAGCATCCCACATCATCCCACACCATTTTTGGTAAAAAAACAACTGGAGAAGTCTTTGATAAGTCGACTTGGGGCTCAATTAAGGACATTGGAATAGCGAATTTGATAGCTTGTGGCACGTTTTCCTTTCCTCTAGTTGAACACGTTATCAACAGCCACACTTCCCTTTCTGGTTTTTGTGAACACAGCTGTCGTCCATCAAGTCGATCGTACTGCGGCTCACTTTGCTCTGACTCTTCCTTTGGTCGTCGCTCAGCGGCAGACAGTACTGGAAGATATAGTCAAACACGTCCTGCACCCCCCGTCCATCCTTGCTCGAAGTCTCGAAGTACGGCTCGAACGGCGTTTTACTGATGTCTATATGCTCGTTGAATTCTCGCGCCAGTCTCTTGCCATCCTCCACAGTGATCTCCCTTGTCTCGGGCGTCACCGTGTCCATCTTGGTGCCGACGACCACACGTAGACAGTTTTCGTTTGCTGCACCAAGCATTGGGGTGAAACGAGCCCTGCAACCAACATTGCGTTTTGAGAGGACATATGCAACAGAATAATGTATCTGCTTTATCATTGTTTCGCTTCGTCACCAAGATCCTGCGTAATTCTGGATTCTATAGTGCTGTCTGTATTCAACAGGATTGCCCTACAAAATGTCTTTAAATTGTTCAAGGCCTTAATAGAGCCCAAGGTTGACTTTGGGAAGACTTCGCTAAGTCTTTTTACCCAAAATTATGTGCTAAAGCTCTGTGCAGCGAGCTTCTTGAAGTAGACTATGCAACTAATATCAGGCTTTACCCTCTTTTCTAAATCTGCATAACACATCACCTGTTGCCTCCTCTCTGGGTGGGGGTGTGAGGGGTGGAAGGAGAGGTGTGGTGCTGAAGGGGGAGGGGGAGAGAGATGGGGGTGGGGTGCCACTGTAGTTGACCATTACCAGACGATCAAAGAATCTCCAAGAATTTACACACGAGCATTTGTCTCAACCAATCGATCTTCCCACATTAAAAGAAATGTCAGCACCACTCACCAGAGAGACTCAAATGTCTTGGGATCGTTCATGTCAAAAGCCAAGATGGCGGCACCAGCACTGCGGCAATAGAACTGTGACAGTCCGGCGTACTTCTCGTCTCCCGCCGTGTCCTGAAGCAAAATGTTATATTTGACAAAATCCTACAAGCAACAAACATGACAGGTAGACGTCATGAAATCACAAACACACACACACGCACACGTGACACAATGCCTGCTTGGATACTAGTATCCACCTCCGAAAAACACACATAAACACACACACACAAACATGCACATGCAGTGATGCACACACACACACACCACACACACTTAAGTGACACTGAATTGCATACATATATTTCAATAAACTCTTCTCCCGTTATAATATCAAAATATGAAATTTAAGTATAACAAATACACTTTGTTCACAAGGTGGTGAGAAGTGTGTATGATCGAGGGATCAGAACTTAATTGTTTTAAGCTGTAATAATATAGACTGCACTAGGTGCGAGAAATGACTAAACTGTCAGAGTGTACAGACCCAGACAGCACTAGGTGCGAGAAATGACTAAACTGTTAGAGTGTACAGACCCAGACAGCACTAGGTGTGAGAAATGACTAAACTGTTAGAGTGTACAGACCCAGACAGCACTAGGTGCGAGAAATGACTAAACTGTTAGAGTGTACAGACCCAGACAGCACTAGGTGCGAGAAATGACTAAACTGTTGGAGTGTACAGACCCAGACAGCACTAGGTGCGAGAAATGACTAAACTGTTGGAGTGTACAGACCCAGACAGCACTAGGTGCGAGAAATGACTAAACTGTCAGAGTGTACAGACCCAGACAGCACTAGGTGCGAGAAATGACTAAACTGTTAGAGTGTACAGACCCAGACAGCACTAGGTGTGAGAAATGACTAAACTGTTAGAGTGTACAGACCCAGACAGCACTAGGTGCGAGAAATGACTAAACTGTTAGAGTGTACAGACCCAGACAGCACTAGGTGCGAGAAATGACTAAACTGTTGGAGTGTACAGACCCAGACAGCACTAGGTGTGAGAAATGACTAAACTGTTGGAGTGTACAGACCCAGACAGCACTAGGTGCGAGAAATGACTAAACTGTCAGAGTGTACAGACCCAGACAGCACTAGGTGCGAGAAATGACTAAACTGTTGGAGTGTACAGACCCAGACAGCACTAGGTGTGAGAAATGACTAAACTGTTGGAGTGTACAGACCCAGACAGCACTAGGTGTGAGAAATGACTAAACTGTTGGAGTGTACAGACCCAGACAGCACTAGGTGTGAGAAATGACTAAACTGTTGGAGTGTACAGACCCAGACAGCACTAGGTGTGAGAAATGACTAAACTGTTGGAATGTACAGACCCAGACAGCACTAGGTGTGAGAAATGACTAAACTGTTGGAATGTACATACCCAGACAGCACTAGGTGTGAGAAATGACTAAACTGTTGGAATGTACAGACCCAGACAGCACTAGGTGTGAGAAATGACTAAACTGTTGGAATGTACATACCCAGACTGCACTAGGTGCGAGAAATGACTAAACTGTTAGAGTGTACAGACCCAGACAGCACTAGGTGCGAGAAATGACTAAACTGTTGGAGTGTACAGACCCAGACAGCACTAGGTGTGAGAAATGACTAAACTGTTGGAGTGTACAGACCCAGACAGCACTAGGTGTGAGAAATGACTAAACTGTTGGAGTGTACAGACCCAGACAGCACTAGGTGTGAGAAATGACTAAACTGTTGGAGTGTACAGACCCAGACAGCACTAGGTGTGAGAAATGACTAAACTGTTGGAATGTACAGACCCAGACAGCACTAGGTGTGAGAAATGACTAAACTGTTGGAATGTACATACCCAGACAGCACTAGGTGTGAGAAATGACTAAACTGTTGGAATGTACAGACCCAGACAGCACTAGGTGTGAGAAATGACTAAACTGTTGGAATGTACATACCCAGACTGCACTAGGTGCGAGAAATGACTAAACTGTTAGAGTGTACAGACCCAGACAGCACTAGGTGCGAGAAATGACTAAACTGTTGGAATGTACATACCCAGACTGCACTAGGTGTGAGAAATGACTAAACTGTTAGAGTGTACAGACCCAGACAGCAACGTTGTATGGACCCCACTGCTTGAGGAAGAACGCTGCACCAATAGTCTGCAAAAGTAATGCAATATAACCTTAGGCCTAAAAAAAAAATGTGTGGTTACGGTAACCCGACCTACCCTATTTTTAGGGGCCGATCCTATAACTTTTTATTACATTTGTCAAAACAAAAAAAACACAAAAAAACGAGTGCAAAAAACGCAATGAAAGCGAAAGCGCCCGTGTCGCACACTTATTTCCCTGTCAAGTAGGTTTAATTTGTACACATTATAAAACAAAAGTAAAAAAATAAAAAAAAGTGATTGCCTACCTACCTACCCTATTTTTTTTGGCTATGTTACCGTAACCACACCTATTTTTTGTTTTGGCCTTAGACATAATCACTTCGTCATAATTAGCATTCCATTAAACCTCAATAAGGATCATCTGATGGGAGGGCACCTACAAAAAAGAGAGAGAGAGAGAGAGAGAGAGAGAGAGAGAGAGAGAGAGAGAGAGAGAGAGAGAGAGAGAGAGAGAGAGAGAGAGAGAGAGAGAGAGAATGACAATTCTTTATTTAACGAGGGTACGTAATAGATAGTGATCAGCTTTTTTACATCTTACCTCACCCTAAAGAGGGACTAACTAAAAACAAACAAAACACTTCTACATTTTAACAGTTAACTGAAGTAAGAACATTATACATGTATACGTACACAAAATGCATTGCATAGGAGGAAATTGCGAGTTCATCGGTGTGAATTTAGGGTTACAGAGCAGAATATTGCACGCAGCACTGACACAACAAAGTTTAAAACACTATGTTCTTAGCCATGAGAGAGAGAGAGAGAGAGAGAGAGAGAGAGAGAGAGAGAGAGAGAGAGAGAGAGAGAGAGAGAGAGAGAGAGAGAGAGAGAGAGAGAGAGAGAGAGAGAGAAACTGAAACTGAAACTGAACTTTATTACCAAAGGATAGAGGTTTTAGGCAAAGCCTAATCTTACAACCTGTCCCTTATACAAACACTTAATACAGACGCACATAATATAGATAGTAAAATTGACAAGGTTATTGTTACTTACAGACGTACATAATGTAAATAGGAATAAGAAAAGGGTTATGGTTTTGTATACACATTCAAAAATGGGAAAAACAATATAGTTTGGAAATTGCAGCATAGTTGCAATAATGCATTGCATATAAACATCCAAAACAACTAATAACAAAAGGGAGAAAACAAATGTGGGGAGGAATTGTCCCAATCATTTGCATGTATATCATTATCAATACATACACATAAAGAACAAATCAAAATACAAACATAACTTGACTAAGTGTAAAAAGCACTAAAATATCAGACATGAAAAGTGTTCTATTTACCCATTAAGCGGGAATGAAACTGGCGCCTAAACGTTTTCACAGAAGAGGCATTTCGGAGGGGTAGGGGTATGGAATTCCCTGGAATGTGTGGAAGAGAGAGAGAGAGAGAGAGAGAGAGAGAGAGAGAGTTCTTCACTGAAAACATGCATGCACCAATGTGTTCATTTAAATTGGTACAAAGTACAAGAAAGATCTTTCCACAAAATCCACAGACTACTTGTAACAGAATGAAAAAGGTGGGAAAAACAATCCACAAACTTCATCAGGATTCAGATGCAATGAATCCTTCATTGTTTAAAAATGCAACACATTTCTTCAAAGTACTACGATTCTTTGACAAAGTCACAGTCTGCTCTATAAGTCTTACCGGTTCTTGTTGCTTGAACTTGCCCTCTATGTAGCGACAGATGAGCGACGTCTTTCCAACGTTGAAATCCCCCATGATGATCACCTTCAGGTCCCTGGCAAATTGAATAGAAGGATTATAACTATTACATTTTCTTTTGTTGTTTGCAACTAAAACTATAACATACTTTTAGTGAAGGAATGCAACATATGTTTTCAAGATGTCTTTGTGTGGTTACTTACTTGTTTGTGTGAGACATGCTTTAAACAGAATTACAATTTCTAGTAGAAAGCCTTCTTCCTGTAACTTGTGTAAGTGTAAGTTAGCTTCCCAGTTACAACTTCTATTGTTCAAACTGACTGACTAATTAAACTGCATTTTTCACAGGGGGAAGTAATTGTCTTAGTTTCATTTCCCTGTACACTCGAAATCTAGAGCAGCTGCTATTTTTACAAGAGACATGCCGCTACTGATCATAGTGACTCTGAGAGGCTTTTGGGGGGAGGTTTTTTTTTCCAGAGTTAAATTTTTATAAATTGTATTTTTGTAGCACACACGCAACATTTGATGGTGGAAACATAACAGCTTTAGAAACGCTGTATTCCAATGCGATGCATATAGCAGTTTCAGACATTTTTTAGTCAAGGCGATGGCAGTTTTAAGATCATGTTCCCACTTTCTGCCCTGAGGAGACATCCTTCAAATGAGTCATTTCCGTGGGGCTTTGAAAACAGAGCAGACGAACTTTTCCTTGTATTCCATGTACCACAATTTCAACTTCAAATTACCAGATCACTTACGCTTTTTGTTTTGTAGACATTTTTTAATTAATCAAACAACAAAGTAGTCTAGCTCATGACTGTTCAAGGCCTGTGTCAGTTTGAATGAAGATTACTGAAGATAAAACTCCGCAAACTTTCTGGACCTCCCACATCAAGTTTCCTGTGCCACTTCCGTAACGGGAGTGATCATTGCGAAAGTACCAATGACTTGACACTTTCTACCTACTGCGAAAGAAATGTCATTTTGCCCCTGTCAGTTGAATTAAGAACAGTTTCAAAGCCTTCAACTAGTATTTCAGTTTGCAAATAAAAGGAAATGTTGTTGTGAAAGGGTTCGAGCGTATTACAAACAAAGAATTCTCAAAGATCAAAGGTCATTAGGTAGGGAGATCACTGTGCTGTGTAACCCACCCTTACGTCCCTTTGCATAATGGACAACCTGAACACGAAATCATTTTCAAGATCATCGAAATGGCATTTGAGGATGCAGCGTCTAAAATCTACTTGCAGGTGCGCAAGGCAAGAATTTTCAAAATGTCTCTTACTGTCGTTTGTTTGAGGAGCAGTCAATAGCCGTGTGCGAAGTTTCTGATGACATTTTCCCTAGACAGATTTGACCTGGTTGTGAGGACAAACTCGACGTAAACTTTGCCTTCAGGTTTCTGCATACGGTGAAGATAGGTAAAACTTAATACACACAATATACAAAGCATGTATTTAACGTAAGCAGCTAGATTTCTCAAGGTTCTATTGCGCATTTTGAAGCCGTTTCTGTGGGATTGACCATAAGAAACGTGCATTTGATTTTGAACGCACCACGGACTGGAGGACTGGCGTGTTGCCGCAAGTGTCTACAAGTCAAGTTTACTTTAAAAAGAGAACAAAATGTCTCCAAAATGTATGAGAATAAGAAAATCATGAGACCACAATTGAAACCTGTAATGAGTACCAAATAAACATTCCTTTGTTTAATACTGTGGCTCATTAATTATAAATTAAATTATATGGAAAAACTTTAGTCAGGGATGCTTTTGGCGTTGTTATGGGCAGGTTAATTGTCATCATCGAGAAGTGGTCGCAAAGGCACTTTCAACCCTATCTTTGCATCACATTAGGAGAAACATCTGTTTTAAGGCAACAATTAAACTTGCATTTATGTGGATTTCATTGAAATCTGGTACAGTGGCCAAAAGGCTGAGAAGGAACATAACTCTGCTCTATACAGTACTCCTCGGATAAGGTGACCCCCCTTGGGACCAAAAAAAATCGTGATCTTATCCGAGGGACACGTTAACCGATCCTCGGATAAGATCAATTTCAGTAGAGATCAGAATTTAGTTTGGGGCCCCATAAAGACTTCCCGCCAATTGAAAGTCAATGACGTAATAATGGGCAGATCCAGAGAGAGACATGTACACTGACATACATACTGACACTGACACAGAGACCATCAGCTGCATTAGAGAGAGAGAGAGAGGTAGAGAGAGAGAGAGAGAGGATGTGAGGTAAGACAGACAGACATAGAAAGAGAGACACAGACAAACTGATCATGACAGACAGAGATAAAGAGAGGAGACGGAGAGAGAGAGAGACATAGAGTTAAAAAAGAGAGAGAGAGAGAGAGAGAGAGAGAGAGAGTAGGGGGGGGGGGAATTGAAAGGAAGAGAGAGAGAGAGAAAGAGACATGATAGAAGAGAGAGAGATGGCCAGAGGGACAAAGATAGAGAGAAAGAGAGAGAGGAGAGGGGTCGGAGACAGAGAGTGACAGACAGACAGACAGACAGAAACAGAGACCATGAGAGAAGAGAGAGAGGGGGAACGAAAGAGAGAGACTGACTGACTATTAGGGTTTAACGTCCTCTTAGACCAACTGGTCTATATTGGGACAGGTATTGGTAATACGTTGAAGATATGGTGTGATACTTTGATTTGAACAAGCCCGCTGTGGCTGTCTTCTTTGACACATCAGCATTGGGTTTGTCTCGTCAAAGTATCGAAATACGATCATGATAATCGGAGACGAGAGATGATGCATGCGTGTCTTCGTGTTTTCCAAGCCCTGAGACTTTCGCTGTGAACGTGGGATCTTTTTCGTGCGCATGTGTGCACACGGGGGTGTTCGGACACCGAAGAGAGTCTGCACAAAGTTGACTCCGAGAAATAAATCTCTCGCCGAACGTGGGGATCGAACCCACGCTGATAGCGACCAACTGGCTACAAAGCCAGCGCACTACCAACTGAGCTACGTCCCCGCCCCAAAGAGAGAGAGAGAGAGAGAGCTTCCAAATATCTCAAATCTTCAACAATGTCTTTTATTTTGGCCTAAAATTGGCACTACTCAGCAGCACACGGAAACCGGCAGGAAAACAAGCAGACGTGACATGACGAACTGGCAATTTGATTGGTTCAACAACTTTTTTGGCGGGAACTATTTTCCAAGTTTTATTTGCGAAAGATTTCCTCATCCTTCTCTTTGGGGTAAAATAATCGGGCCAAATAATCTGATTTGTGCGTCACTTCTCTTTTGACGTCATATGGAGAAAAAACCTGTCAAGGCCGCAAAATTGGGAGATGTTTTTCCGTTTCAGTTTCGCTTGATCTTAAACGGTGGTCTTCTGCATTTAGAGACCAGAACGGGGGTCACCTAAAAAGAGGTGTTCCCGTATCCGAGGTCACGCTAAGCGAGGTTTTCTTAGTCATACAAAGAAGGCTTTAGGTCGGGACCAACACCCTGATTGATGTTATCAGAGGTGTGACCTTAAACGGTAGTGACGTTAACCGGGGGGTACTGTAGATCTTTAGGGTGGAGGTAGACACAATATATGATAAGTGTGTGAGGCGTGTTCACAATTTTTCAGATCCGTGGTCAGTTATCACTTATTGTGTTAATGTTATGCAACATAATATTTACCCAGAAAAAGCAGGTTTTAAATTTAACGAAATGTTCCCCATCCTTTCAGTTTCAGGTAGTGAAGGAATGGTAGCACCAGCAGCTCAAGGATGGTCAGAGATGCTGAAGCCCACCCCACGTCGGGAGAAGGGCGTCTCAGCGCAGAGACCAAATCTTGCCACAATGCTGCTGTCTTGGATCCCAATGGTGAGAAGCTGGGAGCCATCTTGAAAGACAAGCAGAGTGCAGGGTTCGATTCAATGTTGAAGTCTGTGGATCTGTTTGACAAAGACGCTGCCCACTTGGAGAAGGCCGCTCCATGTGACGCCCAGGCAGAGCTAGTGCGCAGCCCCATCACCGACAGACTTCAAGATTTTATTTCAAAATATGACAAACCCTGGCTGCCAGAAATCCAGTTTCCGGACATTGAGGAGGAGTTTATATGTGGGTGGGGGGCAGCGTTTATCAACATCACCTCCACCTTCCCCATCAACAAAGCCATTTTCAGACAGCAACTGCAAGGTGTGAGTGTCTACGTGGCGTTGAAACAGCTGAAGCATGAAGGACTCCGATACCTGTACCGCGGTCTACTGCCGCCCCTGTTGCAGAAGACCACCTCTTTGTCCATCATGTTCGGGTCCTACCACAAGTTTCAGCTGGAGCTGGACAAAACCTTTCCCGCAGTGCCTCGCCCGGTCAACCACGCCGCCGCCGGTATGATGGCCGGCACGCTTGAAATGACGCTGTCGCCTTTTGAGCGGATTCAGACGCTGTTGCAAGACGAGCGCTATCAGAAACGATTCAACAACTCGTTCCACACAGCCAGGGAACTCTGGGCTTTTGGCATTCGCGAGTATTACAGAGGGGGGACGATAATCTTTATGCGTAACGGACCGAGCAACGTGTTTTTCTTCCTGGGAAGGGAGTTCTTGAACGAGCAAATCCCCAAACTAGAGAACGCCTCCAGTCGTTTTGTGAAGGACTTTCTCTGCGGAGCGTGCCTGGGGGCGTTGATCAGTACGGGGTTCTTCCCCTTGAACGTTGTGAAAACTCGCATGCAGTCGCGACTGGGCGGGCCGTTTCACGGAGTGGTGTTCACCTTCCATGAGGTGTGGGCGGAGCGGAAGAGCATGTCCAACCTGTTCCGGGGATTCCATCTCAACTACACGCGCTCCTTCCTCTCCTGGGGAATCATCAACGCCACCTATGAGCTACTCATGCGATTCTTCCGTGGCCAGAAAGAGGACAGGCGCTTATAGCCAAACTTTGCCGCGTGTGACTTGGACAGTGTGTGGCGTCGCTTGATGACAGCGCCTGTGGGAGTCAAGTTGTGTTGTGAAAACTGTGTCAGTAATATCAGCATTAGTTATTGGTTATAACTCGTTAAGGCATACATTTAGTTAGGTGTGCTTGAGGTTTTTCATGCAATGAAATGGTCTCACATCTGGCATTTTGATTTTATTGTTTTAAAACATGTGTGGGTGTGTTGTGTATGCTCATATTTCAGTAGGGCAAGGGTTAGCTCCCCTAGATTGCTGAGAAAATCTGTTTTAGTGCGTGTGTGTGTGTGTGAACAGGGTTACCAGTGGTAAAGTACAGCTATAACAGATGCTAGTTTTGCAGTATGCTGGTGTGTGTGTACATGTATACATGTGTGTGTGTGCATGACTTTGGGTAGTCTGATAGTCTGTGTGTTGCATGATTTATTTAAATCAGGATGCTTCGCCTTCCTGATCACAGTGTCAAGTGAGCAGAACACAGTCAAGATGTATTTGAAGACCAGTCTAGTCTGGATTTGGGATGGTGTCATGAGTCTAACCACTAGTTTATGTTCAGTCATAGAGAGCACTGTGAGTGTGACTTTTCACCTGTTTGGTTTGAACTCTGAATTGCTTTTTACAACTTCATCCGTTGAACTGACGTGGATACACTGTTTGTTCGTTCATGGGCTGAAACTCCCACGGCTTTTACGTGTATGACCGTTTTTACCCCGCCATTTAGGCAGCCATACGCCGCTTTCGGAGGAACGTGGATACACTCTTACCAAAGTCCTTCTAATTTCAGGTGATAATTTGTCACAAAATAGAAAATGACAAAAGGAAGATGTTATTGTATAAATGAGGTCACGAATTAGGAGTTAGGTGTGAAGGAGGTCTCGGGGTGGGTTCCACTGTACTTCGTGAATTCTAGTTACTTCCCCTGCTTTGTGACGTCATTTCGCTTCAGTCATTCAAGGACCCTTATCTCACAGTCACAGACACAGTCACAGACACAGTCACAGACACAGTCACACAGTCACAGTCACAGACACAGTCACAGTTACAGACACAGTTACAGACACAGACACAGTCACAGACACAGTCACAGTCACAGACACAGTCACACAGTCACAGACACAGTCACAGACACAGTCACAGTCACAGACACAGTCACAGTCACACAGTCACAGACACAGTCACAGTCACACAGTCACAGTCACAGACACAGTCACAGACACAGTCGCACAGTCACAGACACAGTCGCACAGTCACAGACACAGTCACACAGTCACAGACACAGTCACAGTCACAGTCACAGACACAGTCACAGACACAGTCACAGTCACAGACACAGTCACAGTCACACAGACACAGTCACAGACACAGTCACAGTCACAGTCAGTCACAGTCACAGTCACAGACACAGTCACAGTCACAGTCACAGTGGTAAAGTGCATTGTTCAGGCTGAGGGAGACCATGTAACCTTTACAATTTATTTCATATTTGAGGAACTTGACAGTGAATACTTTTGATTTGTTCTCTTTGAATAACAAGAACTTATGTGTACAGTATGGTGTTTCCTTTTAGAATTAGATGTAGTATTACTTGTTTTCTCAGGAAGAAAAAAGTGCATCTTATCTTTTATGTCTGTTCTGTGTTAACAACGGTACATCTCATGCTCTCTGCAATACTTTATATGGAAAGTGTATCAACATTGGTTTACATGTAGCATCTTATCAAACATTGAAAGTGCTTAAACATTGGTTTACAGCCCTGTTGACCCCCATATGATAGCATCATGTGTGTTTGTGTGTGCGGCTGTGGTTGTGTGTATGTGTGTAATGCTCTGTCTGTCAAATTCATGTTTATTTTGAAAGTTTGAGGTAATTTAAGTGTGCATTAAAGGCAGAGTAAGCCTCCCGTAAACCATCACAGATACGGTCAGGCTTTTACACACAGTACAAACACCCTTTCATTTAAACACTCACCAATTGAGAACATCCTAGGTGCCCTCCGTAAAGAGCGAACAATTTTCAAAGAATTTATTTTTGCGTGGTTTATCTTACCCCTGAGCCATCGTGAACCCGTGTGATCCAGTTTTCCCTTTTCACAATGCAGTCGTCATAGTTAGTCATTTGAATGCGACTCGACGTGAGCTTATCTACAATAGCACGTTTTTTTTTATGCACGAAACAACGGCTGTGGTTCACAAGAACTCTAGCGATGGCTTTTGACTGTTGAGAGGAACGGCGATTTGCACTGATAAACCGGCCGTCGTCTGCTACGACCCTTGCGTGACCCTGCTTCCGGGCTTTTCTTTTTTTAAACTTTCACAACTTCGAATTGTTCTGATCTTGTCTTGATGAAAAACGAATTCTTTTATGATTAAAGAATGTTTGTGTAACAAGCTGTCAATTTATTATTTAGATTTTAAAAGTTAGGTCTAGCGCAAAAACGAGGCGCCGTTGTTGTTAACGGAACAAGTCTACGAAAATAAATTCTTGGAAAATGTCTCACGCTCGACAGAAAGCAGCCAGGATGTTCCCGTTCGGTGAGCGTTCAAATGGAAGTATGCTTGTACTGTATTTAGACGCTCGGGGAGCTCTGTGATGGTTTACGGGAGGCTTACTGTGCCTTTAACTTAGTTGATGTTCAAAAAAAAAAAAGTCTTGATTGGTTTTGGCTTTAATTCTGTGCTTGTTTTTTGCTGAATACATTTCATTGTTGAATAGTGTACAACATGATAAATTATTATTGCTCGATGTACTCCAGACGTTTTTGTGTGTGAGAAGGTAGTGATAATGTAAAAATGAGAAATACTCATTAAGTTGTAACTAATTAGATCAACTGTTGGTGTGATATTGGCATGTATTGATCACAAGAGAATTGTATGATATATAAGTAAAATGACATGACACTACAACAATCAATTCAAATTGTTTGTTTGTGTGTGTGTGTGTCTGTGTGTGTGTGTCTGTGTGTGTGTCTGTGTGTGTGTCTGTGTGTCTGTGTGTGTGTCTCTGTGTGTGTGTCTGTCTGTGTGTGTGTGTGTGTGTGTGTGTGTGTGTGTGTGCTTGTGTGTGTGTGTGTGTGTGTTTGAGTAAGAGAGAGAGAGTGTGTGTGAATATGCGCCGTTAGTCTTTTGAATCATTTTCCCTGCCAAGGGAAGCAACCACTCTTGAATTAACAACATCTGCTTCATCAGGTTGTCGGACTTCCCAATAGAACTCTCCTGCAGTGACAAATGAAGGGAAAAGTGGCTACTAAGCTTGGAGGATGGCCGCTGGGAGTGCTTGCTTTCAGCCAGGCCTTTTGTTCTGTGGGAAACTATCCTGCCACAATCCAGGCGGAGGGTGACACCCGATCTAACTTCGGCTTTGTATTGGGTAATTTGATTGTCACCCCTCCGCCAAGAGACACCTCCTCCTCCACAGCCAACGAGGATGAAACGAAGTCGATGATCTTTAATCCCTCACCTTTTGGTCTTGCCGGTGTCACGATTTCATCTTTCGCCTGTGTACATATTTCCCCCTCGACATTATACTTAAGACTGAAATGTTGTTTCCTGGTAAAATTAAGAAGTGAAATTATTTATGGACGAAAAGCATGTCAGTTTCTTGCATGTGAAGAAAATTGGTGGTAAAATTTAATAGATTTCACCCCCAAAATCGAATTCTTCGAAAACGTGTACTGAGTGGTTACGTCCCTTGAGTAAGAAGGAAAACATTTTAGGATGAATCAAATTTCTAAGTTAAATAAAACAAATTGGTTGGACAAATTTGGCCCCATGAATGTAAGGTACACAAGGTCGCTCATCAGTACTGTCGAAGGGTGATTTTGGTTCAGTGTACAGTTTATACTAGATCAACGAGGCCGAGAAGCGAAATATCAACACGGCGAAAGATGAAAACGTCACACCGGCGTCACTGGCGAACCGTCCATGTTGAGTCGCCCCAGCAATTCCGCCAAACCACTGGCATCTCTCCGGCGGTGTCGTTGCTCATGGGGCCTCCCCCATCTTTTGCTTGCAGGGTTTTAATCCCTGCCCGAAGCAGGGCAAGATGCCCCCTTTTTACACCCCCGGTATAGGGGTGTGTATAGGATTCGCTCCATGTGTTTGTTTGTTTGTGTTCGCATATAGATCTCAAGAATGAATGGACCGATCGTCACCAAACTTGGTGAACAGGTTCTATACATTCCTGAGACGGTCCTTACAAAACCTAGGACCAGTCAAACACACGGTTAGGGAGTTATTGGTGGATTAAGATTAAGATTAGGATTCGCTCCATGTGTTTGTTTGTTTGTTTGTTTGTGTTCGCATATACATCTCAAGAATGAACAGACCGATCGTCACCAAGCTTGGTGAACAGGTTCTATACATTCCTGAGACGGTTCTTACCAAAATTGTGACCAGTCAAACACACGGTTAGGGAGTTATTGGTGGATTAAGATTCTACAAGGACTTATAGAGGGAGATATTAATGGTCAAAGGGAAATAACCTTCTCAGTTGGTGGCAGTGAGAATGGTTATTTCCCTTTGACCAACGGGGGTGTTTTCCTACCTCGGAGGAATTTCTTGTTATGTTGGCACTCAGAGAGTCCAAATCCTCCGGCTCGACACATTTGAGGGCCGCCAACGAATCGAACCCCTCTTTGACGAGGACGCTGATCACCGCTGAAGGAAGGTTTGACTCCTTACACCATTGTTCTATTTCGGACATGATCTCACAAATAATGTTCACTTGCTGACGTGCGCACTTCAATGCTGCTGCTGCTGCTGCTGCTGCTTTGCCGCTAATGCAAGAGCGTGTATCCTCTGGCACTCACTTGCCAGAACGTTTGGCGCCAAAACCTCCACTACAACACCCTCCCCCCTCCCTCCTTACTTCTAGGTCCCGCCCACATCCGCTATCTCTATTCCTTCCCCCTCTCTCTCCATCCTTGTCCAGTCCTAAATACCATCGCATCACCTTCAGTTTAAAAACAATGTATCGTTCCTCTAAACTGACACTTAAACATAAGCTCAGACTGTCTTCTCATTGAACTACTAACCGAGGAGACTGTTTCTTGCCGTTAAACCGATAACAAACTCAGCCAATCAAGAAACAAATCATTTCTTTTGATTAAACCAATACAAATACAGAGTGTTTCTATCGAATTAAGCGATAAACAAACATACGTTTTCTTTCCCTTTAATTGATAGAGAAAAACCCAGTGTTTGACCAATTTCACTTTAATTGATAGAGAAAAACCCAGTGTTTGACCAATTTCACTTTAATTGATAGAGAAAAACCCAGTGTTTGACCAATTTTACCAAAGCATTTTCATACCTTTTCTTCAAATTTAGCTATTAAAGAAAAAAGGAAAAATGACAATAGTAAATTAAAAATACTGTCTCTTGCAGTTTAACCTATACACAAACGGACAGTTTCTTCTCATTTGACTACCGATGAACAAATAAACGCTTTCTTCCCATTTAAGTAACGAATAAAGAGACCGTACATTTCATTCGATTTAAAGGCATATGTACGCGCTCCCGTGTTTTCAAAGTGTAGTTTGCCCACAATCGATGTCAAATGCATCATAAGGCCATATAATGACGATATGTCGCAATGCGCGGACCATATACATGCATTACAGCTTGTTCTAGCCTCTGAAAAAGTGAGGATGTCAACAAAGACGCGGAGTTATTTCCCTTGCGTCAACGTTCCCTCTGTTGGCAAATCTATAAATAGGACGATCTAGATCAAAATAAAAATTCAAATATCTCAACATTTAAGGGGTCCTAGACCACAATATCTTGCAGGGAACTTAATTTAGCATGTCTCCAGCTGTGGGTAAAGCAATTAGCGTGTATAGTCATCGAGTACATATGGCTTTAAGAGATACATTTACAGACTATTTTTCTCAACAAACTTTCGGAATGTTAAATCATCCATAGGCAAAATGACAAAGTTACAGCTACGTCGAACCACTAACATACGTCATCTGACAACGTGGAAATTAACAGACTGGTTCTGTAACAACTTTGTAAAACGATGACTCCCTTGGACTCATAGACAAAACCAATCATTGACAGGTACGTCGACCCACAGATATAAATTATATCGGATACATGTCTATGGTCGACCTTCTTGTCCTTGAAGTGTTGCAACAAGAGAAACAGCTCGCGTGAAGCGATATCAACACCCTCAGTCAATCTGTCGGCCTGAAACTAAAAAATCTGCAGTGAAAAATACAACAACACCGAGACAACATGTATGCCTACTAAGGCTTTGCTAGCCTAAACCCGAAGATTAAGACATGTCCAGCTCGTATACACGAAGCATGTGAACGTACGTAGTGCCTAATCAACTTTTTTTTTCTCTTAATTCTGAGTACATGTTTTAAACATGGTAAACATGGCATATCTTTATAATTTTGGATTCAGGAAATGATGCAGTATAAGATGAAGTCTTTTTTTTAATCGAATGCCAAATTTGTAATGTTGATCATAATTTTGCATAATTAACTTATTTTCTTTAGTCAAGTTGTGAGCACATTTTAAGACTAAACATGGCAAATCTGTTATATTTTTGGATTCAGGAGATAATAAAGAGGATGAAATCATTTTTGCATAAAAACGTTCTCACATAGGCCTACAATTCTCACGTGCTAAACCGCGTTGGAAATATATTTCGTCCTTTCCGGTTATTATTACCGCAGAGACAGCGACAGATTACCAATCACTTTTACCTTAGGGAAAAACGAGAAGCAATTACGTCCCTTTGTTTAAAAATATCACGTAATGATACATTGACGCAGCTGTGACAATACTTTTCTTAATTCTTGTTTAAAAGAAGCGCTAGTTTGAGTCCCCCCACCCCCCTCCCCCAAATAGGAAAGCCGATGGAGACTACAAATGGCGGCCACCATGCGCTAAGTCCCAAACCTTACCACAAGTCGTGAATTTGGTCGAAACATGAGGTCGTGTCAGCTAGTGCCGCCTCAACTATCACTTAAAGCCGGATATGACGTCATCAAAGACATTTATTGAAAAAAGGGAAAACAGTTTGGGCGTATCATCTGGCAGAATTTTCCCCCGAAAGCGGCGTATGGCTGCCTAAATGGCGGGGTAAAAACGGTCATACACGTAAAATTCCACTCGTGCAAAAAACACGTAGTGTACGTGGGAGTTTCAGCCCACGAACGCAGAAGAAGACAGAAGAATCTGGCAGAATTTGCATGTACAGCTTCACGAAGATCGGTCTAACAGTTTTCACACACACACACACACACACACACACACCACAACCCTCGTCTCGTTTCCCAGTCTATATTAAAACATTTAGTCAAAACTGTACTTAATTTAAAAAAGAAGGGTGTTGCCTAAGAAGGCGTTGAATTCAACTCTTGCTTTCTAGATAGTTTTCGTGCACGTGCCACCCACAGCATGGACATACATTCCCCCTTCAGACGCTTTATTTGTCACACGGTGAAGGCTCATTTGGCACGGCACCGCCCCCGCCACGCCCCCAGCCAATCGACAGCTATGTTGCCCTAAAGTGAACGATAGATTCAATTTAATTGCAAATGTTATAAATAGCGTTAAAATACATTTGACGAAAAAAAGCAAACAATCTGTTTCACCTCGCCTCCAGCCTATGAGCAGCACTGTTGTCCAAAAGTGAACTATAGATTCAATTCAATAGCAAACAGTTTGGAAGTGGAATTACTGACTTTTTACTTATATATATACATAGATTTGAGGCAAAACAACAACACATCTGTGTAACCAGGCACTTTTCACGTGAGCTCGTCATCAATAGCGTTGAAAAGATGAGTGGTGCCAATAATTTGAGCCGTTTACAAATTCCATGGCTGTTTTGTATCAACAGCACGGTACGATGCCCATTTCAAATCATTGCACTTGTAGGCTGCTTTCGTTAACATCTGATTTGGTATGCATATGTTACAGTTAATTTATAAAACCAGGACATTTGTAATTGTACTGTTTCACTCGGGGATTTTATATATTTCTTGAACATTGTACGAAATTTGTAAACTCCCTGAATCTAGCATGTTTTTTTTATGTTTTTTTATGAATCTACTGAATAGAAAAAAAAGAATTTCAGTAAATTTATCAATTTTTTCAGATTCAGAGGAATTATGTGAATTTCCTAAAAACTGCCTGGTGATATTTTGGTGAATTTACTAAAAACAGAGAATTGCTTTCTCTAAATTTATGAAATTCTTTATTTCTATGAAATTACTCTTCCTGAATTTAGCATGTTATGGTTTTGATGAGATAAATAAACGGTAAGCTTGATGCTAGTATATTGGTTGATGTTAAACCACATCAGTGTATGCTGCTGCTGCTGATGATGATGACGACGGCGATGACGACGACGACGACGATGATGATGGTGATGATGATGATGTTGATTATGATGACGACGACGATGATGACGACGACGACGATAATGACGATGATGATGTCGACGACGACGATGCTGATAGTAATTGTAATTTCCAGGAAATAAAGTGGGCTATGAATCTCATCAACATCACCTGTCTCCTTCTGGTTGTCTTCCCCGCTATCTCCCAGTGTCTTGCCGGTAAGCTTGCACACCTGCCTACCTACCTACCTACCCACAACGTTCCTATTTACCAATCCACTTACCTAAACTCTACCTACCTACCTACTTACCTACCCACAACGTTCCTATTTACCAACCCACTTACCTAAACTCTACCTACCTACCTACTTACCTACCCACAACGTTCCTATTTACCAACCCACTTACCTAAACTGTACCTACCTACCTACTTACCTACCCACAACGTTCCTATTTACCAACCCACTTACCTAAACTGTACCTACCTACCTACTTACCTTCCCACAACCTTCCTATTTACCAACCCACTTACCTAAACTGTACCTACCTACCTACCTACCTTCCCACAACGTTCCTATTTACCAACCCACTTACCTAAACTGTACCTACCTACCTACCTACCTTCCCACAACCTTCCTATTTACCAACCCACTTACCTAAACTGCACCTACCTACCTACTTACCTTCCCACAACGTTCCTATTTACCAACCCACTTACCTAAACTGTACCTACCTACCTACTTACCTTCCCACAACCTTCATATTTACCAACCCACTTACCTAAACTCTACCTACCTACCTACTTACCTTCCCACAACCTTCCTATTTACCAACCCACTTACCTAAACTGTACCTACCTACCTACTTACCTACCCACAACCTTCCTATTTACCAACCCACTTACCTAAACTGTACCTACCTACCTACTTACCTACCCACAACCTTCCTATTTACCAACCCACTTACCTAAACTCTACCTACCTACCTACTTACCTACCCACAACCTTCCTATTTACCAACCCACTTACCTAAACTGTACCTACCTACCTACTTACCTACCCACAACCTTCCTATTTACCAACCCACTTACCTAAACTGTACCTACCTACCTACTTACCTACCCACAACCTTCCTATTTACCAACCCACTTACCTAAACTGTACCTACCTACCTACTTACCTACCCACAACCTTCCTATTTACCAACCCACTTACCTAAACTGTACCTACTTACCTACCCACAACCTTCCTATTTACCAACCCACTTACCTAAACTGTACCTACCTACCTACTTACCTACCCACAACCTTCCTATTTACCAACCCACTTACCTAAACTGTACCTACCTACCTACTTACCTACCCACAACGTTCCTATTTACCAACCCACTTACCTAAACTGTACCTACCTACTTACTGTCCTACCCACCTACATACCTACCTACCTACCTACCTACCTACCTACCTACCCACCTACATACCTACCTACCTACCTACCAATGTGTTTTCAGTGCCCCCCGAAAGGTTCACCGTGTCGGGGGCTGAGTGTGCCTCTGACCATGACTGCGGCCTGCACGACACTGACCGCTACTGGTGTTACATTGACCATGCCGACCCGGCCAAGCGACTTTTGACCTTCCGTCTGTGGGAACGTTGCTGTGCCCCCTCTGACCCCTGCCAGAACGAGACAGGGTTTTGTGTGGTCACGACGGACGCTGGAGGAAGCTTGCATATGCCGTGTACAGAACCATTGGAAGTAAGTTGTGCAACACACACGCATGCACGCACGGTACTACCAACCGTATGCACGCGCCCGCATGCACTGGCACACACACGTACCTAAAGTGTGGATGGTTACCTAAGAGGCGGCACTGGGTGTAGTGCCTTTCTAGTGCACTTGCACTACAACAGCACTGGGTGCAGTACTCGCTCCGGCATCGAAGAATTTTGCACTAAAAAATGCACAAAATTTGACCTACACATGTGGTAAGATTGTGGGGGTGAGACAGGAAGGACTGACTGTGCTGTATGAACGACGTGTGGTGCGAAAGGCCCGCTGCATCATCCAGGATAGTAGTCATGTGCTCGCTCACCACTTTGAGGTCCTGCCCTCAGGACGTCGCCTCCGCACTCCCAGATTCCGCACGCTCAGAACTAAGAACAGTTTTATTCCAAAGTCAATTGGCTTTTTAAATACCTAAGTTAATTAAAACTAGTATGTGTGCCGGTGAACATATGCACTGATTTCTGTGATGAATATTTTTTATATTCTTTGATGTGCACCCTTATGCTGAGTGTGATAACCCTCGAATGACTAGTCCTGTGATAAATATTGTTCAATGACATATCTAGTCCTGTGATAATGATAGTTTTTAGCGGTAAACTTTTAGCTAAAGCTGACGGCAATTTACCTATTTGGAATCATGTTACTATTCCTGTTAGTGTACATATGCGTGCGCGAGTGTAGTATGCTTCGTATGGTATTTTTATCTGTTGTCTTATTATTTGTTTTGTCTTTTAATGTGCACCACACTGAAATTTCTCTGTATGAGATAATAAAGTATTCGTATTCGTATTCGTATTCGTATTCTATTTCGTCGCCTATAGAGGACGGAAAGAATGTCATTTTGAACATTGTTATGACATTCTTTCCGTCAAAAAAGTCAATTTAACGGTGTTAAATGAAGCGACCATCCACACAATTAGGTTGCCATCCAGAGTTTAGGTTGCCATCCACGTGTGGATGGTTGCCTTATGGTGATTTAGGCAACCAAACCTGTGGAAACATGGGTACACACACACACACACACACACACACACACACACACACACACACACACACGCACGCACGCGCGCGCGCACAGGCACTCGCATACGCGTGTGCGCACGTACACACTCACATGCTTATGCACCCACGGACGCACACGCACACATTTTGTCAATTTCTCGCCGGATAAGATAACTACAGCGTGTTTTGTTGTCATAACACAAAAGCAATGGTCCTCATAACATGAAGAAGGGTAGTCTTTGATCACGGGCACTGTGAGCTATATTTTCAATGATCACTTTCAAGCAGCAAAAGGAGGAATATATGAGGTACAATCATGTTAGATACCAACTTTAGTTACATCATGCAATTTTGGGAAGCTGTTTAAGTGATATTGCTAAACCTAATACCATTCTTCGTGTTATGAGGACCATAGCTTTAATGTTATGACGCCTAGCGTATAACCACGCCATGTCCCAAATAGACACTAGTTCTGCCTAGCGTATAACCACGCCATGTCCCAAATAGACACTAGTTCTGCCTAGCGTATAACCACGCCATGTCCCAAATAGACACTAGTTCTGCCTAGCGTATAACCACGCCATGTCCCAAATAGACACTAGTTCTGCCTAGCGTATAACCACGCCATGTCCCAAATAGACACTAGTTCTGCCTAGCGTATAACCACGCCATGTCCCAAATAGACACTAGTTCTGCCTAGCGTATAACCACGCCATGTCCCAAATAGATACTAGTTCTGCCTAGCGTATAACCACGCCATGTCCCAAATAGACACTAGTTCTGCCTAGCGTATAACCACGCCATGTCCCAAATAGACACTAGTTCTGCCTAGCGTATAACCACGCCATGTCCCAAATAGACACTAGTTCTGCCTAGCGTATAACCACGCCATGTCCCAAATAGACACTAGTTCTGCCTAGCGTATAACCACGCCATGTCCCAAATAGACACTAGTTCTGCCTAGCGTATCACCACGCCATGTCCCAAATAGACACTAGTTCTGCCTAGCGTATCACCACGCCATGTCCCAAATAGACACTAGTTCTGCCTAGCGTATAACCACGCCATGTCCCAAATAGACACTAGTTCTGCCTAGCGTATAACCACGCCATGTCCCAAATAGACACTAGTTCTGCCTAGCGTATAACCACGCCATGTCCCAAATAGACACTAGTTCTGCCTAGCGTATAACCACGCCATGTCCCAAATAGACACTAATTCTGCCTAGCGTATAACCACGCCATGTCCCAAATAGACACTAGTTCTGCCTAGCGTATAACCACGCCATGTCCCAAATAGACACTAGTTCTGCCTAGCGTATAACCACGCCATGTCCCAAATAGACACTAGTTCTGCCTAGCGTATAACCACGCCATGTCCCAAATAGACACTAGTTCTGCCTAGCGTATAACCACGCCATGTCCCAAATAGACACTAGTTCTGCCTAGCGTATCACCACGCCATGTCCCAAATAGACACTAGTTCTGCCTAGCGTATAACCACGCCATGTCCCAAATAGACACTAGTTCTGCCTAGCGTATAACCACGCCATGTCCCAAATAGACACTAGTTCTGCCTAGCGTATAACCACGCCATGTCCCAAATAGACACTAGTTCTGCCTAGCGTATAACCACGCCATGTCCCAAATAGACACTAGTTCTGCCTAGCGTATAACCACGCCATGTCCCAAATAGACACTAGTTCTGCCTAGCGTATAACCACGCCATGTCCCAAATAGACACTAGTTCTGCCTAGCGTATAACCACGCCATGTCCCAAATAGACACTAGTTCTGCCTAGCGTATAACCACGCCATGTCCCAAATAGACACTAGTTCTGCCTAGCGTATAACCACGCCATGTCCCAAATAGACACTAGTTCTGCCTAGCGTATAACCACGCCATGTCCCAAATAGACACTAGTTCTGCCTAGCGTATAACCACGCCATGTCCCAAATAGACACTAGTTCTGCCTAGCGTATAACCACGCCATGTCCCAAATAGACACTAGTTCTGCCTAGCGTATAACCACGCCATGTCCCAAATAGACACTAGTTCTGCCTAGCGTATAACCACGCCATGTCCCAAATAGACACTAGTTCTGCCTAGCGTATAACCACGCCATGTCCCAAATAGACACTAGTTCTGCCTAGCGTATAACCACGCCATGTCCCAAATAGACACTAGTTCTGCCTAGCGTATAACCACGCCATGTCCCAAATAGACACTAGGTCTGGGGACAGAAACACCAAGTTAGCATAGCGGTGCTATGACAACAAATACGCTGTAGCGAAGTATCCGGCGTCAATTTGCTGCATTATTATGATCGGTTTTCGACTTGAAGTGACAATGCCTCACTGCAGAGAAAACTTCCATTGTCACTGTAAAAGTATAGACGCAGACGACGCGGTCCTGGGAGCTTGGTACACATGTTTTACACATTTCTTTTAAACTAGAAGTCAGGACCCGGTTTCCCCTGGGATTTAGCAAAGGCATTTGCTTTAATAACCATAATGGACAAGATTTCTGAATTCATTATCAAAAGAGGCCGACTATGAAAGAAAAACTACAAAAACAAACAACGGGCGCAAATGAGGATGATTTTTGTTTGTAGAACCCTGTACCACATTATATGAGTGTTTCTTGAAGAATAAGTACGCAAACACCGTATAGTAACTATATATTTTTATGTGTTTAAATTTTCACTTTTCTAATTATTTATCTATTTTTGAGTCACTTGAGAAAAAGTGACTCTATGTAATCGGTCAGTGTTAGTCTGTCCGGCCGGCCGTCCGGCCGGCCGTCCGGCCGGCCGTCCGTAGACACCACCTTAACGTTGGACTTTTCTCGGAAACTATCAAAGCGATCGGGCTCATATTTTGTTTAGTCGTGACCTCCAATGACCTCTACACTTTAACGATGGTTTCGTTGACCTTTGACCTTTTTCAAGGTCACAGGTCAGCGTCAAAGGAAAAATTAGACATTTTATATCTTTGACAAAGTTCATCGGATGTGATTGAAACTTTGTAGGATTATTCTTTACATCAAAGTATTTACATCTGTAGCCTTTTACGAACGTTATCAGAAAAACAAGGGAGATAACTAGCCTTTTCTGTTCGGCAACACACAACTTAACGTTGGGCTTTTCTCGGAAACTATAAAAGTGACCGGGCTCAAATTTTATGTGAACGTGACTCATTGTGTTGTGAATAGCAATTTCTTCCTGTCCATCTGATGCCTCATATAATATTCAGAACTGCGAAAGTGACTCGATCGAGCGTTTGCTCTTCTTGTTTTATCTTCTTTTATTTTTTTAAATCTATCTATTCATTGATTCATAATTTATTTATGTAGTTATTTAACTATTTATTAATTCATTCTTTTATTCCGCCATTCAATTTGTGCATGTAATAATGTATTTATTGAGTATTTTTTTATTCATTGAAATGTTTGTTCGTTCATTTATTCATTCATTTCTTAATGCATTTAGTTATGTATTTATTTACATATTGAGGGTTTCTATGTGTTTACAGCCAAAAAAGGAGACATTGCTGGGCACGCCCTGCCTGGAGAACCACCCGTGTGGCCGGCACGACGAGACTTACTATTGGTGCAAAACCGACCACGACGGCACCTGGGACTACTGCTGTGAGCCTGGCCACGAGTGCAAGCAACATCCGGGCTATTTGCTCACGTGGTGCTACGTCGGCGACTACAAGGACGGGACCGAGTTTGTCCACATGAAAGCCGAATGCGTTCCAGATCTGGAGGAGCTAGTAAGACTGTACTGGCTGTAGGGTATCCCCCACTCTTGTCCACAACATATCCCTTGTATCTGACGGACAGCTGATCTTTAGAAGTCTGTCACAGAATAGACTTGCAGCGTATTCCCCAACTCATGTCCGGAAAAGATTGCGTGTGTCTGGACGGACAGTAGATCTTTAGTAGTCTGTCACAACTGATAAGCGTGTGGGGTATCCCCCGCTCATGTCCGAAACAGATCGCTTGTATCTGACGGACAGTAGATCTTTAGTAGTCTGTCACAACTGATAAGCGTGTAGGGTATCCCCCGCTCATGTCCGAAACAGATCGCTTGTATCTGACGGACAGTAGATCTTTAGTAGTCTGTCACAACTGATAAGCATGTGGGGTATCCCCCGCTCATGTCCGAAACAGATCGCTTGTATCTGACGGACAGTAGATCTTTAGTAGTCTGTCACAACTGATTAGCGTGTAGGGTATTCCCCGCTCATGTCCGAAACAGATCGCTTGTATCTGACGGACAGTAGATCTTTAGTAGTCTGTCACAACTGATTAGCGTGTAGGGTATCCCCCGCTCATGTCCGAAACAGATCGCTTGTATCTTACGGACAGTAGATAGCTTGTATCTGACGGACAGTAGATCGCTTGTATCTGACGGACAGTAGATTGCTTGTATCTGACGGACAGTAGATCGCTTGTATCTGACGGACAGTAGATCGCTTGTATCTGACGGACAGTAGATTGCTTGTATCTGACTGACAGTAGATCGCTTGTATCTGACGGACAGTAGATGGCTTGTATCTGACGGACAGTAGATGGCTTGTATCTTACGGACAGTAGATCGCTTGTATCTGACGGACAGTAGATCGCTTGTATCTGACGGACAGTAGATCGCTTGTATCTGACGGACAGTAGATGGCTTGTATCTGACGGACAGTAGATTGCTTGTATCTGACGGACAGTAGATCGCTTGTATCTGACGGACAGTAGATGGCTTGTATCTGACGGACAGTAGATGGCTTGTATCTTACGGACAGTAGATCGCTTGTATCTGACGGACAGTAGATCGCTTGTATCTGACGGACAGTAGATGGCTTGTATCTGACGGACAGTAGATTGCTTGTATCTGACGGACAGTAGATCGCTTGTATCTGACGGACAGTAGATGGCTTGTATCTGACGGACAGTAGATGGCTTGTATCTTACGGACAGTAGATCGCTTGTATCTGACGGACAGTAGATCGCTTGTATCTGACGGACAGTAGATCGCTTGTATCTGACGGACAGTAGATGGCTTGTATCTGACGGACAGTAGATTGCTTGTATCTGACGGACAGTAGATCGCTTGTATCTGACGGACAGTAGATGGCTTGTATCTGACGGACAGTAGATGGCTTGTATCTTACGGACAGTAGATCGCTTGTATCTGACGGACAGTAGATAGCTTGTATCTGACGGACAGTAGATCGCTTGTATCTGACGGACAGTAGATTGCTTGTATCTGACGGACAGTAGATCGCTTGTATCTGACGGACAGTAGATCGCTTGTATCTGACGGACAGTAGATCGCATGTATCTGACGGACAGTAGATCGCTTGTATCTGACGGACAGTAGATCGCTTGTATCTGACGGACAGTAGATCGCTTGTATCTGACGGACAGTAGATCGCTTGTATCTGACGGACAGTAGATCGCTTGTATCTGACGGACAGTAGATCGCTTGTATCTGACGGACAGTATATCTCTGGTAGTCTGTCACAGAAGTAGGCCGCGTTATAACCCACACGCGACCCTCTGGTACCTGTACTTTCCATCTTTCCCTTGATTTGAAAATGATGTGTCTCGTATTTTCCTATTCAATTCAATTTGAGGCGATCGAAGAGTTGAAATAAGTGTAAGGCATTGTAGTTAGTGATAGCTTCATAATCACTACTTAGCCTACAAATGTAAAAATTCTACACCTCGGCAAGGCCTCTTCTCTTGCTTGGTTGGCTACATTCATTGCCAGCGCATATTTCATGTTTGCAAACGAAATGAACGGGGTGACATGAACAATTTCAAGTGTCTACCTGCAGACCAACAAGCCCGTTGTGACCCTCCACCACGAAATGAGTCACATGTCACCTTTGCATGATTTTCATATTTTTACATTTTCCTAAAGAGTTGTTTATGCTCTATCCAGTGGTGAAACCCGTTTTAGAAAAGAGCAAAAACTGTTTGAGTTATAAGCCTGTGACTAAGGTGACCCTCACACTGTTACCAGACACTCCCCGGACTTATATTAAGCCCAGCGCAGAACCGCGCGAGGTGACATGCGACTCATTTCGTGGTGGAGGGTCACCGTTGGGCTTTTTAAGGGGTAGGTTTGCCTTGAAATTTAGTGTTTTTAAATGATGGCCTCATTAATAAAGGCCTTCCTGATGTGAATGGTCACCGTTTCAGAAACCGGTTTAGCACAAGAAACAGGCGATTGAACGGTTGCACGGTTTTGAAATGAATACAAAAAATGAAGTAGCACTTAAGATGCCTCAAATTATCTATAGATATCTTTTTGCACGAATCACGAAATGCGAAGTCTAAGCCAGGCTTTCCCCACTTCTTTGCACGACTAGAAACCGAAACCTTTACATAGAGATAATCTATGTTTTCTTTTGCACACATTTGAAGAAATCATACTCGAATCTAAAACGTCAACAAAAGGTGGGCCATGTTTTTCCTTTTGCACAAATCTGAAGGACATTTTCCGGCAGTATGACAAAACAACAACCATTATATCGACTGTACGACAACAAAAGTAAAAGGTAAGAAGAAGGCTTGTTCATCGCAAAACTGACGTCTTTCATATAGACAACCCCTACTTAGGCTACTACCCCCTCCCCTCCCCTCTCTACCCCTTCCATTACCTCAACCCCCCCCCCCACCCACCCCATCCCCCCCCCACCGCCCCCGTCCTCCCTCCCCCTCGATGTTTTTACATTTAGTCAAGTTTTGACTAAATGTTTTAACATAGACGGAGAATCGAAACGAGGGTGTGGTGTGTGTGTGTGTGTGTGTGTGTGTGTGTGTGTGTGTGTGTGTGTGTGTGTGTGTACCCATGTTTCCACAGGTTTGGTTGCCTAAATCACCATAAGGCAACCATCCACACGTGGATGGCAACCTAAACTCTGGATGGCAACCTAATTGTGTGGATGCTCGCTTCATTTAACACCGTTAAATTGACTTTTTTGACGGAAAGAATGTCATAACAATGTTCAAAATGACATTCTTTCCGTCCTCTATAGGCGACGAAATAGGTCAAATTTTGTGCATTTTTTAGTGCAAAATTCTTCGATGCCGGAGCGAGTACTGCACCCAGTGCTGTTGTAGTGCAAGTGCACTAGAAAGGCACTACACCCAGTGCCGCCTCTTAGGTAACCATCCACACTTTAGGTACGTGTGTGTGTGTGTGTGTGTAGAGCGATTCAGAGAAAACTGTTTGACCGGTTTTCATGAAACTTCATATGAAAGTTCCTGGGATATCCCCACAAGGTGTTTTCATTTTTTCGATAAATGTCTTTGATGACGTCATATCCGGATTTTTGTGAAAGTTAAGGCGGCAATGTCACGCCTTCATTCTTTAAGCAAATCAATTGAAATCTTGGTCAAGCAATCTTCAACAAAGGCCAGACTTTGCTATTGCATTTGAGCTTGGAGGCTTAAAAATTAATGAGTGAGTTTGGTCATTAAAAATCAGAAAATTGTAATAAATGGTGGTTTTTTTTTAAATAAAACGATCCAAAAATAATTTCATCTTATTCTTCATCATTTTCTGATTCCAAAAACATATAAATATGTTATATTTGGATTAAAAACAAGCTCATAAAATTAAAAATATCAACATTATTATTAAAATCAAATTTCCGAAATCGATTTATAAACAATTTGATCTTATTTCTTGTCGGTCCTGATTACAAAAACGTATAAATATGTTATGTTTGGATTAAAATCAAGCTCAGAAAGTTAAAATAGAGATACAGGCTTTTAACACACTCACCGCTTTTTAACATCCTAGGTGCCCTACGTAAAGAGCGAGCAATTTTCAAAGAATTAATTTTGCGGATTGTCTGATAACAAAATCGAACGTTGCGTTTTGGCGCTAGACCTAACTTTTAAAATCTATTCTTTCTTCATCAAGATCAGTACAATTCGAAGTTTTGAAAGTTTGAAAAAAGAAAAGCCCGGAAGCAGGGTCACGCAAGGTCGTGGTTCTCGTAGCAGACGACGGTAATGCCTATTGCCAGTTCCTCTGAACAGTCAAAAGCCATCGCTAGAGTTCGTGTGAATCATAGCCGTTTGGTGCGTTTAGATTCAGAGGTACATAATAACGTGCTATTGCAGATAAGCTTACAGCGAGTCGCATTGACAATCACAAGCTGACGACTACATTGTGAAACAAGTCGCGTAAGGCGAAATTACTACATTTAGTCAAGCTGTGGAACTCACAGAATGAAACTGAACGCACTGCATTTTTTCACAATAGTGGGAATCAATCATTTCATGTGACAAACACCAAATGTGGCATACATGTATAGTTTTATGTGCTTAACAAAACCTGATACAGAGCCACCGCAAAAAAGTAAAAAATCGGTAGTTTTTATAACAAAATTCAAAATGGCCGCCAGTAAAAACGATTGGGTATGTTAGGCATATTTCATTTCATGTGACAAACACCAAATTTGGTATAAATGTATGGTTTTATGTGCTTAACAAAACCTGACACAGAGGAACCGAGAAAAATGTAAAAATCAGTAGTTTAAAAAAAAATCAAAATGGCCGTCTGTGAAAAAGGTATTCAGGCGTATTTGATGCTACAAGTCATTCTCTTGCAATAGAAACTAACAGAAACAATTGTTAAAACATAACAATACATGTATACATGATCAATGGTGCAGCGATTGGTTGGACGGCGTGGGTGGCAGGGTTGAAGAATCGTTGGCTTACCTAACCTGTGCCAACAAAAAACTATCGCACAAAATTAATGTTCGTACAGCTTCGTTACCTTGTATGCCCATATGACTGGGCGCCCACATAAAATGTATAATCTTGCCTTCAGAAATAAGCTTAGTGTGAAGGTCGTGAATGTCGATTAAAAAAGGATGAGTGAACTTTCTGGATGAAATAGCTCTAAGAGCTGAGAGCGAGTCCGATACAATCAGAAAAGACGAATGTGTCGACTGATAGATTAATTTCAACGCCAAGATGATGGCCCTAAGTTCCGCCGAATATACCGACGAACCGTTAGGAAGCCGTAGTTGAAGTGGGCGTTTTAATTCCTTGCTAGAAACTGCTGCAGCAGCAGCTGAATCATCCTTTAGAGAGCCATCAGTGAAGATAAATTCATGCTCTGTGTATTTGGAACATTGCTCTAAAAAGAGCTGCCGAAATACAATGTCTGAGGTTACATTCTTCTTGAAAGAAGTTAGGGAAAAATTTACGGTTGGGTTTTCCAATTTCCAGGGTGGAGTGTTTGTGGTCAAAGGATCGTCACAAACAGAGTCAATATCTATGACAGCCTTTTCACACTCAGAAAGCATACGTATGCCAAAAGTTGGTGTTTCGTTAGGTTTGGAAAGAAATGTGTCCTTCAGAGTAGGGTTAATAACACACTCATGGGCAGGATTTTCGGGGTTTGCTTTTAGCTTCAGGTAATAGTTCATGGAGAGCCGAAGTCTCCGGATCTCCAAAGGAGGTTCTCCAAACTCAGCATATAAACTATCTACTGGTGTCGTGCGGAAGGCACCCAAACAAATTCTCAGACCCTGGTGATGGATTGGATCCAAACCTTTGAGGATATTTCTTTTGGCTGATCCGTAAACAATACAACCGTAGTCCAACTGTGGACGGACAAGAGAACGATACAGACGTAACAATGTTGCTCTTTCAGCCCCCCAGTCCGTGTGACTTATGACTTTCAGGATGTTGAGGCCTTTTTGGCATTTTATTTTTAGATATTTGATGTAGGGTAGAAAAGAAAATTTGCTGTCAAAAATCAGTCCAAGAAATTTGACTTGTTTAGAAACTTTTATCCTGTGCGCGTTTATAAAAAGAGAAGGCTGAAGAACTTGATTTCTTTTCCTGTGGAAATGGATAGCCAATAACAATTTGAACCCGTTTTCCTGTACCCAATTGTGAATTTTGGATATGAGACCCTCCACCACGAAATGAGTCGCATGTCACCTCGCGCGGTTCTGCGCTAGGCTTAATACAAGTCCGGGGAGTGTCTGGTAACAGTGTGAGGGTCACCTTAGTCACAGGCTTATAACTCAAACAGTTTTTGCTCTTTTCTAAAACGGTTTTCACCACTGGATAGAGCATAAAAATCTCTTTAAGAAAATGTAAAAATATGAAAATCATGCAAAGGTGACATGCGACTCATTTCGTGGTGGAGGGTCACATATACACAACTGAAGCTTCCTTTCAACCCCAGCTAGTGTTTTTCCCTTGGCAGAAATTTAAAAGTCATCAACAAAAAGAGATTTGTCGATGTCAGACTTAACGTTTTTAACAATGTTATTAACTTTAATGTTAAAAAGTAGCGGGGACAAAATACTCCCTTGAGGAACTCCCATCTCCTGTTCAAGAGAATCGGAGAGGGTGGAACCTACTCGAACCTTAAACTCTCTTTCAGCAAGAAAATTTGAAATAAAAATAGGAAGGTTCCCATCAAAGCCTAAGGTTTTCAAATCTGATAGAATACTGTGCTTCCATGTTGTGTCATATAATTATGCCTTTTCCAAATCGAACAAGACGGCCACTACATGCTCTCCGCTTACCAAAGCGTTACGAACAAACGATTCAAAACGAACCAAGTGATCGGTTGTGCTTTTATGTTTTCGAAAACCGCATTGGGTCAAGTCCAAAGCACCAATTTTTTCTAACTGCCACAGCAACCTCTCATGCACTAGTCTCTCCATCGTCTTACACAGACAGCTGGTTAAGGCTATCGGCCGATAAAAATTATTATTTGTGTGTGTGTGTGTGTGACTGTGTGTGTGTGTGTGACTGTGTGTGTGTGTGACTGTATGTGCGCGTGTGGGTGCGTGTGTGTGTGTATGTGTGTGTGTGTTTGTGTGTGTGTGTGTGTGTGTGTGTGTGTTTGTGTAGGTCTACTAATGTTGCACTGTTATCATCAAAATATGAAAGTAACTTGTTCGTGTAAGGGCGTTTCTATTCCAAAGATACCGTCACGTGTTCTTAACTTGTATGAAGACAACCTTTTGAATAAACGATAAAGTATGTGATTGCATTGCTCGCACGCGAACAAAACAAAAAAGACTATCCTCATTTTTATCTGGATATGTCTACAACGTATAAATGGTTTTCGACATTGAAATGAGTACAATAAGCAGGATGTCATTTAAGAAGGTCATGTTCTATACAGTATACCGCGAACTCGTCAAATAAATGGAAAACTAAGGTAGTGCGACGGTTGTTTTTTGGGTGGTTGGTTTACTTTTTTTTATTTTATTTTTTAAGTTTTTTTTTCGCGGAGGGGAGGGGGGGGGGGTGATAGGGGGGGGGAGGGAGGCGTTTGAAGACATTACACGAGCATGTTTTCATCAAGTTAAAAAAAAGTCAGTCAACCATCGAACAGAATGTAGGCCTGTCGTTTGCAAACGATATCCTGTATTTCAACTCCACCTAACCTGCGCTTGTTGTTTCTGAAGGTCATGTTCTATACAGGATAACGCAAACTCGTCAAATAAATTGAAAACTTGGGTAGTGCGACAGTTTTTATTTTTTTATTTTATTTAATTTTTTTTAAGTTGGTTTTATTTTCGTGGAGAGGGGAAAGGTGGATGGGAGGCGTTTGAAGACATTACACAAGCATGTTTTTATCAAGTTAAAAAAATCAGAATGTAGGCCCGTCGTTCGCAAACGATATCCTGTATTTCAACTCCACCAACCTGTGCTTCAAGTGCAAACACATGCACACACACACACACATACATACACACATACATACACACATTCATACACACATACATACACACATAAACACACACATAAATACATATACACACACACACATATACACACACACATACACACAAACACACACACAAACACATACATACACACACACATACATACATACATATACATACACATATACATACACGCATACACACATACATACATACATACATATACACACACATACACACAAACACATACACATACACACATACATACACACATAGACACACACACACATACATACATACACACACACACACATACACACGTACACACACACGTACACACACAAACACGCACACACACACACCTACACACACACGTACACAAAAAAAACCACACAAACACACACACACACACACACGCACACACACACACACACACACACACACACACACACACACACACACACACACACACACACTCACACACACACACAGAGTTATAATAGGGGATCAGGGAATGTATACGACATGACCTTCAGAAAAGAGATCCTGTTTATCGCATTCCTTTCAACTTTCATAATTTGTATTTGCAGAAAATACTTGGAAGCCTTTTTGTGTAAACGGGTGGACAATGTAACGATAATCCTTGCCGTTTTCTCAGAAGGTGTATCTATGTTAGGTAAGACCACGTGACAGCATCCTTGAAACTCACATGTCCACTTGTATTATTGCAAGCAGTGAACTGACGCGCTTGTACTCACACGCATGATTTTCCTTACCAAGGCACACAGTCACTCACAGATAATTGTGTGATGATAATGAAACGTCACATAAACAGCCAAGCAAATATATTTTTCAACAACAACAACAACAACAACAACAACAACAACAACAACAACAACAACAACAACAACAACAACAACAACAACGTCAGCTCCCTAATAGCAAGAACTCCTCGGAGAGCGCGCGTTTAATTTGCACCACAGCTACATGAACATTTCATATTAGACACTTATTATTATGTTTTATTATTAGCTCAGGAAGCTGGTCTAAATTTGTCTACAAGCACACCTGGACATTAACACACACACTCACACACATAATGGGAGCTGGCTAAAGGTATTGATTAACTTATTTCAATTACAGCATCATCTCTGATTAAATGAAAATTGTCGTTCTATCAGCGGTAATGAAAATACCCTATAATTTGAGGATCAACTGCGGATAAATTGCAAAATTTGTATGATTTATTATGCATGAGTAGGATATTGTTTTTAATAATTAGAACGTGTGCTTGTAAATGTGAGTGTTGTTTACTTAAAAGTAATGTCATGGCCATTTTGTATGAGAAAGCAGTATGACTGTTGATTGGTTGGTGGATGTTTAAGATGCAGTAAAGTGTCTACTACAGCACAAACTAAAATTTCCTACGCACTTTATTTTTCAAACGTATGAATAGAAGAGGGGGGGGGGGGGGGGGACGAACCACACAAACGATTGAATTCCATGTACTCAAGAAAGGTGAGAAAGCCAGGATGCAAGAAATTCAATTAAGGTGCCCAGTTTTTCTTCGAAGCATTGTCGCATAGCTCAGCCCGGGGTTTCATCGAAAAGAAGCGGGTCGACAGGACGTAAGACGCTATATATGTGAATGGACCTCCAACGAGGAATCAAGCATTCTGCGACAACGGCATTCTGAAGAGGAAATTCCTTGTACTTGAGCGCATAATCGGACAAAATGGCAGACCTGTAAGTAAACTTTAGCATGTTATAACCATTACCATGCACTTGTCTTTATCTCATAACACAAGAAATCTTCAGTGCAGTCCTGAAATGTTCATTTTTTTAATACCTTACAATGTTTTATATCATAATGAAATACTTTGTAGTGAAACACTTGATTTTGAAAAAAAAATGTAATGCATTAACGGAAAATGTGGTTTATTTTTGCGCTTTTTGGTATATTTTGTGCAGTCCCATCAATGGTAGTCAGGTTCACACAAAAAGGGTGTTGTTCCCTGACAACTTGCTCAAAGCGTTGTGCTGCTTTGCTGTCGTTGTCTGTCTCTGTCTGTCTGTCTGTCTGTCTGTCTGTCTGTCTGTCTGTCTGTCTGTCTGTCTGTCTGTCTGTCTGTCTGTCTCTCTCTCTCTCTCTCTCTCTCTCTCTCTCTCTCCATGTAAATATGTGATCAGATTAGTCCCCTCTCTGGGCGAGGGCTGGTTGAAAAAAAGCTCGTTGTATTGCTTATGCCACAACCCTCGAAAAATAAAATTTGATTTGATTTGATTTGATTTCATTTGATCTCTCTCTCTCTCTCTCTCTCTCTCTCTCTCTCTCTCTCTCTCTCTCTCTCTCTCTCTCTCTCTCTCTCTCTCTCTCTCTCTCTCTCTCTCTCTCTCTCTCTCTCTCTCTCTCTCTCTCTCTCCGTGTAAATATGTGATTAGATTAGTCCCCTCTCTGGGCGAGGGCTGGTTGAAAAAAAGCTCGTTGTATTGCTTATGCCACAACCCTCGAAAAATAAAATTTGATTTGATTTGATTTGATTTGATTTGATTTGATCTCTCTCTCTCTCTCTCTCTCTCTCTCTCTCTCTCTCTCTCTCTCTCTCGATCTCTCTCTCTCTCTCTCTCTCTCTCTCTTTCTCACTCTCTCTTGTTATTAAACATTTTATATTCTACAGCGAAATTTTGGAGGGTTCGGGAGAGAGCGAAGGTGTAGCAAAAGCAGCGAGGGCACATATTGGAGGAGAAAAGACTGACAATGCCGGTCTCTTTACGAGCTCACTAGGTCAAGAGTACGTATAGTGCTTTTTGGGGCATTTGCCTCTTGTTTATGTAACCAAGGTCAGTCAGTTCGGTGTGACTTTTTGTTGGCCTCCGCTGCCTTGAAATGTAAAAAAAAAAAAGACGAAGTGTAATACTGGTATCACACATCAAGTCGTGTAGTATTCTCTATATTAACGTCTTTCAGATGCTTTTACTGAAAGTGACGTTCTTCGTGTTGCTGGCACTGCCAGTACAGTTTTTTGCAGTAAACTGTTGGGCTGTTTTCCTGAGAGATTCCTACTTTCTGTGCTAAACGTGATGTTTCTTTGTTACACCCAGAGCTGTATATGCTTCAACCTCTCTGTTTGTCGGTCCTTTCCGCACTTAGATCTCTGGTGTTAATATTCGACTGAGCTGACATTTGGCGTGTAGCTTGAAAGTGAGGTAGAAGAAGGGCCTCGATTAGGGACCATGTTTTCTTTCATGCTAATAACTAGCTTATTCTTTCATGCTAATAACTAGCTTATTCTTTCATGCTAATAACTAGCTTATTCTTTCATGCTAATAACTAGCTTATTCTTTCATGCTAATAACTAGCTTATTCTTTCTCGAAACAGTTTCATTTTGTGCTGGTTAGTTCTTCTCTCGTCAGTTAACCGTCAAGTCTGATTAGGCCAACAAAAAAAAATTGTCTGTTTCTGGTCACCCGACCGACCCTAAATTTCGGCGCCGAACCTAAACTTTTTTTTTCCAAACTCAAAAATTATTTTTTTGTTTTTGGTGGTAAAGGACAGGGTGAGAAAATGAACAACAAAAACGTGTGAAAACGAAAGTCCGCTGACGATTTGTAAATGTGTTGAGTGTCTTGTCTCTATGTATAGTGAATCCAGTCTCTTTGCGCAATTTTTAAAGTTAATTTTATTGGTCTACATTTGGGGTAAAAAAAAAAAAAAAAAATCCCTACCTACCGACCCTATTTTTTTTTAGCCATGTTACCAGAAACAGACAATTTTTTTTTTGGCCTTAGAGCGAATTAGCTTTG
The DNA here is from genome assembly GCF_037325665.1 of Littorina saxatilis. Classification (NCBI taxonomy): domain Eukaryota; kingdom Metazoa; phylum Mollusca; class Gastropoda; order Littorinimorpha; family Littorinidae; genus Littorina; species Littorina saxatilis. Next base: position 1,908,309 of record NC_090255.1, read on the forward strand.
ATTGACATTCAGCTAAAATTAAAGTCATATACATTCAAACATGAATCAGATTCATTTGTTTCAGTTCGATGAGAACATTATTTGAAAATCAACACGAAACTAAAGAAAGTAATTAAAACAAAAAGAGAAAATAAAGGAACTAATCAAGTTGCACGGACAAAAGACCGTTCTATAGATTTTTGTTAAAGTTTAAGAGCTGGTTCAAGTAATTTTGAGGAAGCATCATAAAGCATGACTGAAACAAGTCGTTATCTTTATTTTCTTCTGTATGTTGAAGGTGATCCATGTTAGGGGAAACATACTTTGAGATTGTGCTATTTTGTTTACTTTTTTGCGCTGGAAAGGCAGGTCCAAAATTGCCAAAATGTAACAATGACAGTCTTCGCTATCGTTTATTGCACATTTGGTGTACTTTCACTGTGTCTGTGGACAGAAAACAGTTCGTTTTACGAGTCAATTTTAGAGTGAACGCTCCCAGAAATTTAAACAAGTGAGAGTAACGGTTTTTGTGGTAAATGCTTCCACAACAGATTTGTATACACATGTGGAAGTTAAACAAAGAGGGCTGTGGAGACATAGTGTGCGCAGGTCTCTGTGCGCATTGATCACCGAATAAAACAAATCAGTGGTTTGATGTGGTGGTTTGTACTTATGTCCCACAGCACAGCCCGATCAGGCAATCTGCAGTGCAGCAGCGGCAATGCAGAATCTGCAACGTCTAATCCTCATAAGAAAAGTTAGGGTGGACCCAGGGAATTTCAGAAGACTTGGACTACACGTTTCGGGAGATTTAGGGTTAAATTGTGAAAGTACACACACCATTTGGGCGCGTTTTGCTCCTTCCCTTTTTTTTTTTTTAAAGGAGTGGAGGCATGATCATTAAAGCTAAAGTAAAAAATAATCTGTGATAAAAAAAGAAACATTTTTTTACTGATTGTTTTAACTGATTATTTTTCACTCTCTATTAAACAATGTATGTATTATACATATTATAAAAAAAAGAAGAAGAAAAAATGCTAATTGAAATACATTATACAATCATAATAAACTCATTTCTTGGTTCTTATGAGCACTATTTCTATCCCCATTGAATATAAAAGAGTTGTTAAAGTTTGTTTGAAAAGTTCAAGTCGGTTGTTATTCTATCGAAATAAAAGAGTGTACCAATAAACTTGGTGTGAGTGTGTGTGCGTGTTTCTGTCTGTTTGTTTGTGCGTGCGCGTGTGTGTGAGTGTGTAGGTGTGTGTGTCAGGGAGTGTGTGCTTGTGCCCGTTCGATTGTGTGTGTGGATCTCTCTTCCTCTCTCTCAGTCTTTATCTGTCTCTCTCACTCTCTCTCTCTCTTCCTCACCTTCTCTCTTGCTCTCCCTCCATATCTCTCCACCCCCTCAGTCACACACATACAAAATATACCAACACGTACGCACTCAATTCCTCATAAACACACATAAAACATGTAGCAGTTTTCGTTACTGGATTTTTGATTTAGCCATTGAAGACTAGTCCCTCTTTAGGGCGCGGGCAAGATGTAACAAAGCAGATCACTGCTTACTCTATTATCCTCGTTAAATAAAGAATTGTCATTGTCACTCTCTCACTCACACACCAACCCACACATATATACTCACAAACACAAACACAATAAAACACGCAAACGCACCCACACTAAAACACACACACACACACACACACACACTAACACTAACACTAACA
>NC_090255.1:1912520-1920108 GCF_037325665.1 Littorina saxatilis
TCATCAAATATATGAAGAAATGTTAAACCAAGCGCCAAAAAATCCGTGGCTAACTTTCATCAAAGAGCTTTTGTACAAAATAGGGTTTAAACATGTATGGCTTAATCAATATACATTTGACATCGGTAAACTACAAAACGCCATACAAGAAAAGTTAAGGATTAACTACATCAAGTTTTGGGAGAAAATTAAATGTGAAGGTCGTCCAAGGCTGACATTTTATTCCTCTGTAAGCAAGACATACGAAGTTCAGCCATACCTTATAAGCATTACGAATATCAAGCATAGACATTTACTGAGTAAATTAAGGACAAGTACACACTCTTTAAAAATTGAAACTGGAAGACATAATAACATACCAAGAGAAAATCGTTTATGTAATAAATTTAACGTTATTGAAGATGAAATTCACTTCCTAGACGGATGTCAAAAGTTCACTGAACTGCGAAATGATTTTATAAAGGATCTATCAAATATAGATATAAAGTATTCCAACAATAAACCTAGTGAAGTATTTTGCGAAGACAGAATACAAATTCGTCTAGGAAAGTTTATTTCAGATTGTTTTAATCGCTCTTTGTGTCAATAACCAATTTGGTTCCGACAATAAAATATATTCTATTCTATTCTATTCTATTCTATTCACACACACACACACACACACACACACACACACACACACACACACACACACACACACACACACACACACACACACACACACACACACACACACACACACACACAACACACACACAACACACACACACACACACTCACACACACACACACAGAGTTATAATAGGGGATCAGGGAATGTATACGACATGACCTTCAGAAAAGAGATCCTGTTTATCGCATTCCTTTCAACTTTCATAATTTGTATTTGCAGAAAATACTTGGAAGCCTTTTTGTGTAAACGGGTGGACAATGCAACGATAATCCTTGCCGTTTTCTCAGAAGGTGCATCTATGTTAGGTAAGACCACGTGACAGCATCCTTGAAACTGACATGTCCACTTGTTTTATTGCAAGCAGTGAACTGACGCGCTTGTACTCACACGCATGATGTTCCTTACCAAGGCACACAGTCACTCACAGATAATTGTGTGATGAAACGTCACATAAACAGCCAAGCAAATATATTTTTCAACAACAACAACAACAACAACAACAACAACAACAACAACAACAACAACAACAACAACAACAACAACAACAACAACAACAACAACGTCATCTCCCTAATAGCAAGAACTACTCGGAGAGCGCGCGTTTAATTTGCACCACAGCTACATGAACATTTCATATTAGACACTTATTATTATGTTTTATTATTAGTTCAGGAAGCTGGTCTAAATTTTTCTACAAGCACACCTGGACATTAACACACACACTCACACACATAATGGGAGCTGGCTAAAGGTATTGATTAACTTATTTCAGTTACAGCATCATCTCTGATTAAATGAAAGTTATCTTTCTATCAGGGGTAATGAATTTTCATTATAATTTGAGGATCAACTGCGGATAAATTGCAAGATTTGTATGATTTATCATGCATGAGTAGGATATTGATTTTAATAATTAGTACGTGTGCTTGTTAATGTGAGTGTTGCTCACTTAAAAGTAATGTCGTGCCCATTTTTAATGAGAAAGTAGTATGTCTGATGGTTGGCTATTGAGTGTTTAATATGCAGTAAAGTGTCTACTACAGCACAAACAAAAATGTCCTGCGCACTTCATTTTTCAATGCATGTATAGAAAGGGGGGGGGGAGGGGGAAACGAACCACACACAAAATTGAATTCCATGTACCCAAAAAAGGTGACAAAGCCAGGGTGCAAGAGATTCAATTACTTCGAAACCGTGTCGCATAGCTCAGCCCGGGGTTTCATCGAAAAGAAGCGGGCCGACAGGATGTAAGACGGTATATAAGTATGGACCTCTAACCAGGAATCAAGCATCCTGCAGCAGCGGCATTCTGAGGAGGCAGTCCTGTAATTGTTTTTGAGCGCACAATCGCACAATCGGAGAAAGAAGCAGACGCGTAAGTAGACTTTTGCATGTTATATATCCATGCAACTATTGACAGTCTAATTTCAAACTGAAAACTAATATTTATCTGATTAAACACAAAAAATCTTCATTGCACTCCAGAATTGTTCAGTATTATACCGTATGTGTTTTATATCGTAATGAAAGGCGTGGTCCAAAAAAGCGCCGTATTTTCTTTTTGATCTCATATTTGACTGCGAAGAGAGATTTAGAAAAAAAAGTCACCAAACAATAGCAAAATGATGGGAAATTATGTCTTGCAAGTTTGGTAAAAATTGGTTTGTCCTTAGTAGTTGATAATAATTATGCTCTATCCAGGCTACCCTTCGTAGAAGAACTTCTGCAACACGAACTTTCTTTATTTGGTGTTTAACGTCGTTTTCAACCACGAAGGTTATATCGCGACGGGGAAAGGGGGGAGATGGGATAGAGCCACTTGTCAATTGTTTCTTGTTCACAAAAGCACTAATCAAAAATTTGCTCCAGGGGCTTGCAACGTAGTACAATATATTACCTTACTGGGAGAATGCAAGTTTCCAGTACAAAGGACTTAACATTTCTTACATACTGCTTGACTAAAATCTTTACAAACATTGACTATATTCTATGCAAGAAACACTTAACAAGGGTAAAAGGAGAAACAGAATCCGTTAGTCGCCTCTTACGACATGCTGGGGAGCATCGGGTAAATTCTTCCCTATAACCCGCGGGGGGTTGCAACACGAACGTTGAATTTGTCCATGACTTGTCCAATCATGTCAACTGTCAGCTTGTAAGCGCCTGATTTCCCTTATGATGTGGTCCTACAGAGCTGCCAAGGTCTGGGGATTGTTGCCATATATTCAGTCCTGGGTACCCCCACACAAAGTAGTCGGGTGGCCAAGGGAAGTCAGTGCGTCGTGAAATGAACCTATTGCCAGGCTGGATCACAGAATACATATAGAACAGAAGCGGCAACGCCTCTTCGCAAGGGCGAAAAGTTGGTTCAAGGCCGTCACAGCGTCCGCCATGTTGTTGTGTTTGCAGCTGTCTCGGTATAAGCCACTCACTACACTGAAAAGGTTATTTATAAGTCGACTTTAGGGGGTTAAACCTTCCGGTTTTTGACTCACCTGAGTAATTGGTGAGTATTACGAATCTTATGTGTCCGGTTGTATGTCCACCCGGGCCTGGCCGGCCGACCGGCCGGCCAGGCGGCCGGCCGGCCGGCCGTCCCCCCGTGGACAAAACACTGAAATTTAACGTTGAGGTATCTCGGAGGTTTTTCACGCTAGACCTCTGAAACTTTGTACACTGTCCGCGTTTGATGATCTTACAAAGTGACCCCAGTTTGGTTGACCCTCGTCAAGTATTGGGGTCACAGCGGGGTCATGTTCGTTTCATAATTAAACTTAACGTTGAGGTTATCTTGGAAGTTTTTCAAGCTAGACCTCTGAAACTTTGTACACTGTCCGAGTTTGATGATCTTACAAAGTGACCCCAGTTTGGTTGATCCTCGTCAAGTATTGGGGTCACAGCAAGGTCATGTTCGTTTCATAATTAAACTTAACGTTGAGGTTATCTTGGAAGTTTTTCAAGCTAGACCTCTGAAACTTTGTACACTGTCAGAGTTTGATGATCTTACAAAGTGACCCCAGTTTGGTTGCCCCTCGTCACATATTGGGGTCACAGCGGGGTCATGTTCGTGTCACAAAAACTTAACGTTGAGGTTATCTCGGATGTTTTTCAAGCTAGACCTCTAAAACTGTGTACACTGTCAGAGTTTGATGATCTTACAAAGTTTGGTTGACCCTCGTCAAATTTTGGGGTCACGGTGGGGTCATGTTCGTTTCGTAAAAACTTAACTTTGAGGTTATCTCGGATGTTTTTTAATCTAGAGCTTTGATACTTTGCAGATATCTAGGGATTGATAATCTACCGTATACCAACTTGACATAAGTTAGATTGACCCTCGTCAACTTTTGGGGTCACAGGGGGTCATGTGCGATTCATAATAAGTCAACATTGACGTTATCTCGGGCGTTTGTGAAGCTAGAGCTTTGAAACTTAAAACACTTGAAGGGTTTGACAATGTTCCGATGTGACCCTAGTTTGGTTGACCCCCGTCACATTTTGGGGTCACAGTGGGGTCATCATTGTGCCTGTCTTCTCCGGCGGCAGGTGCATGGTAATTTTCCATCACGCCTAGAATGTGTGGCACCAGGGACCTATATTTAGATTTACATTAAGTTGAACGATGTAAGGCATAATGTGAATCGGATATTGTTGTTGGATATTTCTATGAGGAAACACGAGTCAGACAATGACCCAGATGAGTGACAATTTCTGTGTGGTAACAGTTCAATATTTAAACAAGTCGCGTAAGGCGAAATTACTACATTTAGTCAAGCTGTGGAATTCACAGAATGAAACTGAACGCACTGCATTTTTTAACAATGACCGTAGTCCGCCGCTCGTGCAAAACGCAGTGAAACTGACGAGCCTGTTTAACGCGGTTGTGGGATCGCTGTGTTCCATAGCATGCTTTTCTGTAGCTCTCTTCGTTTTAACTTTCTGAGCGTGTTTTTAATCCAAACATATCATATCTATATGTTTTTGGAATCAGGAACAGACAAGGAATAAGATGAAAGTGTTTTTAAATCGATTTTGGAAATTTAATTTTAATCATAATTTTCATATTTTTAATTTTCAGGGCTTGTTTTTAATCCAAATATAGCATATTTATATGTTTTTGGAATCAAAAAATGATGAAGAATAAGATGAACGTAAATTTGGATCATTTTATAAAAAAAAAAAATTTTTTTACAATTTGCAGATTTTTAATGACCAAAGTCATTAATTAATTTTTAAGCCACCAAGCTGAAATGCAATACCGAAGTCCGGCCTTTGCCGAAGATTGCTTGGCCAAAATTTCAATCAATTTAATTCAAAAATGAGGGTGTGACAGTGCCGCCTCAACTTTTACAAAAAGCCGGATATGACGTCATCAAAGACATTTATCCCAAAAAATAATAAAACGTCCGGGGATATCATACCCATGAACTCTCATGTAAAATTTCATAAAGATCGGTCCAGTAGTTTAGTCTGAATCGCTCTACACACACACACACACAGACAGACAGACACACACACACACACACACACACACACACACGCACATACACCACGACCCTCGTCTCGATTCCCCCTCTATGTTAAAACATTTAGTCAAAACTTGACTAACTGTAAAAAAATAAACTCGTGTAAATCTGGTACGACACAGCAAGCCATGTAGTATTCTCTATATGCCGTCCTCTCGGACACTTCTCTCTGGAGAGCGACATTTTTACAAGCCTCCGTGCAAACATAAGAAAATGGCGGCCCGAGGTTTTCCGGAAAATCACGGAACATCCCGAAGACGTGAATGCCGCTTCTGTTCTATATGTATTCTGTGGGCTGGATGGAGAATAAGTGGATAATGTGTTGCTGTAAGTTTATTGTTACGTTATTTTGTTCGAATGTATGTGTATTTGATGTTTCAATAGCAGGGATGTTGCCACAAATGTATACCTATAGGACAAATGTCCTGAGCTCTTCGGCATCAATAAGGACATTTGACTGCTTTCAGACATTTTAATAGGACATAATAATTTTATGCAAAACACAAAATCATGTGCACACACATATAATATCAGTATATGCTCCAACATTGTGTGCGTAGTATTGTTTTATTACAGAACACACACAAAAAAGAAACAAACAAACTAAAAAGTAACCAAAAACTTCAGCACTCTTACTTTGATTGGCACACAAACTGCATGATTTCCTGACAGAGCTTTTTCTTGACAGATTCGACAAAGTTTGCCTATAATGTCTCTTTGCTGTCAAATTGTAACCAACTAGTACTAAACAGGGTCAGCCATGAATAGTTAACCTTAATAAAAGACCGTTTTGTGTGAATTTCCTACTGTACTGACACCATCTTCAAGTGACGAAACTTTAATGTCCGTGATTGTGGAGGTTTCGGCGGCGACCCGGCACTGCCATTTTCCAGAATGATGCTATTGCTGGCTGTGTTTTCCCATGTTCTTGGCCCGAACATTTGAGCCTTTCTTTCTTTATTTGGTGTTTAACGTCGTTTTCAACCACGAAGGTTATATCGCGACGGACATTTGAGCCTTTTAATCGGTCTATGTCCGATGTCCGACGCCTAACGACTTCACTGAATAGTATGGTTTTATTCATAGTTAATATGTAAATGCGGAGAGCACAGTTTACTGTGGTTTGCGCTATATAAGCTGTCATTGTTAGTATTATTATATTATTTTATTATCAACTGCTAAAGACAGACCAATTTCTACCAAACTTGCAAGACATAATCTCCCATAATTCTGCTATTGTTTGGTGAAGACATTTTCTAAATCTCTCTTTGCAGTCAAAAATGAAACCAAAAAGAAAATAGGGCGCTTTTTTTTACCACCCTGTAAATGAAAACTTGATATTGACAAATATTTCAGGATAATAACGGAACATTTGGTTTATCTTTCGCGCAATCGATACATTTTGTGCAGTTCCATTATAAGAGGAGCAAGTTTCACAAGAAAAGGTGTTTCCAGGCGGTTTGCTCAAACCTCTCTGCTGTTTTTCTCTCCTTGTCTGTCGATGTCTTCGTCTCTGTCATACAGGATGACCCCCCAAATATGCCACCCACTAAAATGCTAATAACTTCCACTTGTGTTCAGCGAATTACTTCATATCTGTACATTAGCTTGAGATGTAACACGAAAAATGTACAAAGTGTGCAGGCTAAGTGATCTGATTTTTACGCTTTTAAAAAACTATTTTTCAAGTGCGAAGATTGTCTCAAAGGTAGGAGGTTTGACACCGAGCAGCGGCCAAATAAATCCGACTTGAACCCTCCAGACTCCCTGTAACTATTGCTGTTACAACTCATGAATTGTCTGAAGATGATTTTTGTATGCAAAGCCCTTCAGAAAAAACAACAGATAAAAATATGGAGGGCTTAAATCGGGTTCGCGTGGCTACAATTCAGTGTCAAATCTCATACTTTTGAGTCAATCCCCGAATTTGGATTTCCCCCCTGAAAGCGCATACAAGTCAAAACATTTAACGTAAAAACGTGAAACTGCGTGAACTGATTATCTATACCACAAGCCAATGTACACCAAATATGAAGGGAATTGCAAAAGTAATGTAGGGGTTATTAGCATTTTAATGGGTGGCATTTAGGGGGGGGGGGGGGTCTACCTGTATAAACGTCGTGCGGAAAAAGGGCTATACATACACAAACACACTTTTAGTTCCCCCTCCTTCCAGTATATATTATTGTCCCGAAGAGGTCTCCAGCGGCGACATTTTGACACTGGCAGTGTGTTGTCTATCTATGTATATATACGACTTGTGTCTGTCTGTCTGTCTGTCTGTGTGTGTGTGTGTGTGTGTGTGTGTGTGTGTGTGTGTGTGTGTGCGCGCGATGCACGGCCAAAGTTCTCGATGGATCTGCTTCAAATTTGGTGGGCATATTCAGTTACA
>NC_090255.1:1920308-1970308 GCF_037325665.1 Littorina saxatilis
TTCCGATTATTAATTATGGGTTTGTATTGATCACCGAATCAAAAAATCAGTGGTTTATATTTTATGTTCCACAGAACAACAGGATCCTCCAACAAGTCTGGAAAAGACAAGTCTCAGAAGAAAAAATAAGGTGGACTGATGGATGTTCAGAGGACATGAACAGATTTTGGCTTGCACTTAAGAAAGGGTGTCGTGCAAACGCTATTCAGATGCGTGTTTTTATTTAAATGAGGGAAAGGAGGGGGTGGGGGGGGGGGGGTAGAGGGCATGACCGTTAAGGCTAAGGTTTACAAAGGGAACCTCTGATGAAAAAAAGGACACAACTTACTGAATTTATTTATCAATAAAATCAATGTTGTTTATCGATTATAACATTACAAATAATGTAAATCAAATGACCATGATCTTGATGTCATAGTTAATGATTTCAATCGCAATTTAGGACAAAAGAGCGGTTACGAGAGTACCAGTGGTTTTTTTGTTTTATTCAGTCGAAATAAAATATAAATATCAATTAGCTTGTGTGTGTGTGTGTGTGTGTGTGTGTGTGTGTGTGTGTGTGTGTGTGTGTGTGTGTGTATATAGGTTTATGTGTGTGTGTGTGTGTGCGTGTGTGTGTGTGTGTGTGTGTGTGTTTGTGTCACAGTGTGCGGTGTCGGTGTGTTACAAAGAATGACTGCACTATGCCCAAAACTAAAAATGAGTCATGTTACACGGTTTCTTGGGTATATTTGTCTGTAACAACAACAAAACACAAAGAGAACACCTACTGAAATCCCTGCCATTGAATCCTTTGCATTAATTAGTTTCATTATCTGCGTTCAGGAGGCGTTGAATGTAAAAATAAATAACCACAATAAAAGAAACGTGTCTAGTTTTCATAGAAAGGTAACTGGCAGCTGATTACCACATAACACCCCTAAGACAAAGAGATGGGTGTGTAACCGTGCAAAAGAAAGTCTACTTTGTGAACCTCGATAAATAAAAAATAAAAAATAAACATCCGCTCTCTCTCTCTCTCCCACACACGAACAAACACACAAACACACACACACACACACATACACACACACACACACACACACACACACACACACACACACACACACACACACACGCGCGCGCGCGCGCCTACACATACGTTCCTAGACACGTAGGATTTTGACTTAACTTTTGTGTTCCCTTCGGGTAATGTTCCTGACTTTGTTTTTTTGAAATTGGTTTAATTTAAATTTGTGTAATGTTAAACTTGTGGGATCCTGATTTGGCCTATATGGTCCGCTGGACCCAAAAAGCAACAACAACTAACTAACTAACTACACATACGTAGTGCCTACATACACACAGACACGCACGCACGGACACATACACAAGCACACACACGCACATACGCACAAACTCTCTCACTCTCTCTCTCTCACACTAAAAAGACAACTATTTTAAGACTGCCAACCAAAAACGTCAGTATGTCAGGGGAATCTTGACCGGTCAACACACACACACACACACACACACACACACACACACACACACACACACACACACACACACACACTCACGCGCGCGAGCGCGCAAGTACATACATACATATCATGAGAGTTTAGTCAAGGAAAGAAGATAAATAGTATACATTGGCACAGCATTTGTTTGTTTGTTTGTTTGCTTAACGCCCAGTCCACCACGAAGGGTGATATCAGGGCGGTGCTGCTTTGACATTTAACGTGCGCCACACACAAGACAGAAGTCGCAGCACAGGCTTCATGTCTCACCCAGTCACATTATTCTGACACCGGACCAACCAGTGGCACAGCATTATTTTATCTCCTGAAAATTATAGATAGTCCACCTCGTACGTACTCCTCGAATACTTTGCCATAGTCTCAACGGACTAACTGTGGCGTTTACACTGCACGTTTTTATTCAAACGAACAACGCAGTTGGCTATTATGATTTAACAAGCACACACACGCACACACACACACACACACACACACACACGCGCGCGCGCGCGCGTGGGCTAGAGTGCACGAACGCACGCACGACCAGACACACACACTCTCTCTATCTCACTCTCTCTCATACAAGCAGACAGTGACATACATGTGCACACATACACACGCAAACACATGCATCACAACAAAAACATAACATACCAAATTACCTGAATTCATAAATGCATGTGATGTCATCATATTCACACATACTTGCGTACATACAGATCAGGTTATGATGGTTAGGTAGAACAAACATACATACATACAACTTACATACACAAATGATCTGCCTCACACACACACACACACACACACACACACACACACACACACACACACACACACACACACACACACACACACACACACACACACACACAGACTCTTACGCTCGTATGTATTTTCGTCAGTGTTTGACTCCTCTTCGAACAGACGTGAGTATGCAATACCAGGAAACTAACCAAAGAATGGAAATGATATGAACTATCTAGTGTTCCAGTTTGTCGCCGCATGTGTGTGAATCACGAGATGTGTTACCCGACCCTGACTGAAACTTTTCATACAAACCATTGCTGTTTACCTTAACACACAGAACACAGTGAACCGTGACAGTTTCGTCGTAAAGGATTAAGATCCATGGTCTACTGTATGCATCTCCCGCTGCGCTAATGCCTGTTTTCGTTTGTGATCTGGATCATAGAGTAAATGTATATTCCGTCTCACTCTGTCGCTTTTTTTATTCTTCTTTTTTTCTTCTTCTTTTTTGTTGTGTTTACTTCTTTAGTGTTTCTGCTTCAGTATAAGTTAATAGTTTGGGACTTTCTGTGCGTGGGTGTTCGTCCCAATACAAGGACAGATTGTAAGAAAAGGCCCAGCTTTAAATCGTAATCCTTGTCAAATGTTTTTCAGTTCTGCCTCCCCCTCTCTCCCTCCTTCTCTCTCCCACACTGCCTCTATTTCTTTCTCACACCCCATCTCTCCTTTTCTCTCTCTCTCTCCCTCCCTCTCGCACCCTCTTGCTCTCCCTCCCTCTCTCTTCCTCTCTCTCTCTCCCTCTCTGTCCCTTTCTTTCACTCCTCTCTCTCTGCTTCCATGCATCTCTCTCCCTCCACCCCTCTCTCTCCCTCCATCCCTCCCCCCTCTCTCTCCCTCTGTCTCTGTGTGTGTGTGTGTGTGTGTCTCTCTCTCTCCCCCCTCTCTGTCTGTCTGTCTGTCTCTCTCTCTCCGGGAATTTACTTCCGCTGACAAATAAGAACCTTAATTACCACAGAAACTTTCAAACAAGACCAGGCTTGTTTCTCAAACATCCCTTCTTGACGTATTATTGATCAATCAATCAATCAATCAATCAATCAATCAACCAGTCTCCACCGCACCCTCTCCATATTTGGATGAGGGAGGGGGTGGGGGTGGGGGTGGGGGTAAACCAAGCAAATAAGGAGGAACTTGAATTTGAGTAGGATGATTACACCAGGCTGCAAGTGACACAATGAGGGCACCCAGTTTTTTTCTTCTTCGAAACCGTTTTGCGTATCTCAGATTTGGGTTTCGTTGAAAAGCACTTGGGCTGAATGGACGTAGGATGTATATAGGTATATATGTTAGCACCTCCTAATAGGTGTCACACATTCCTTAACGGCAGCGTTCTGACGAGGCAGGACCTTGTGGCTGAGTGCACGACTGGAGAGAAAAGCGGAAGGGTGAGTAAACTTGTAATGTTATACTTGTAGGTTGCAATAGGTGATCCATAATGAACTTTGAACAAGTGGGTGTCAACATTATTCTTGCACCTGATTAATATCATGTTAAAGAGATACCTCTTCTGTTGCGAAGTAGCACTAAAGTTCGCTAGCTCTACTGAAACATGGAAGGGTTACAGTTCTTGGTTTCGAGCCTTATTGCTAGCAATCAATATTCGCCGGGACAAGTGTCATAACCAGCGGACAAACACAGTGACTTCATTTCTTGTATGTAGGCTTTCCCGGGTTTTACCTGAATGTCGGTGTGTTACAAAGTATGAAGGAACTTTGTGTGGGAAAGGTGAGGTGGGAAAGGTGAGGCATTTTTCACTTTATATATAATTTTTGTTTTTCAAATGTTTATTTGCAATGGCCCGTTATTGTTCTTTCTTTCTTTATTTGGTGTTTGACGTCGTTTTCAACCACGAAGGGTTATATCGCGACGGGGAAAGGGGGGGAAGATGGGATAGAGCCACTTGTTAATTGTTTCTTGTTCACAAAAGCACTAATAAACAAGAGGCGAAGCCTTCAAGGCTCACGTAAGAAATCGACAAACAGTAACACAAACTCAATCACTCCGTCACACATACACACACACACACACACAGTAAGCATAGGTGAAACTGTGCAAGAAAGCGAGACCCTGGATCTGCCAACTAGTCTCGGCCCGCTCACAATAACAATGACCGAGACTTTCAGTAATTCCTTTGCGTGACGTCATAATGTGACGTCTTCAAATAGTTTCTATCACACACGTCAAACACTTTTGACCGAAACGTAATCTTCTTATGCGAGCTTTATCCATAGACTCGGAAATGTTAAAGTTTCTATCACACACACACACACACACACACACACACGCACGCACGCACAGACAGACAAAGTTTATCATCGCATAGGCTACACTTACGTGAGCCAAAAAATTGCTCCAGGGGCTTGCAACGTAGTGCAATATATTACCTTACTGGGAGAATGCAAGTTTCCAGTACAAAGGACTTAACATTTCTTACATACTGCTTGACTAAAATCTTTACAAACATTCTTTCTTTATTTGGTGTTTAACGTACTTTTCAACCATTCAAGGTTATATCGCGACGGTTTACAAACATTGACTATATTCTATACAAGAAACACTTAACAAGGGTAAAAGGAGAAACAGAATCCGTTAGTCGCCTCTTACGACATGCTGGGGAGCATCGGGTAAATTCTTCCCCCAAACCCGCGGGGGGTCCCGTTATTGTTATTTTGGCTCAAAGAGTGTTGATTGTGGTTTAAAACATAAGCTCTTTACGTGTCTAGTGGTCACAGAACTTCAACCTAACGTTTGAGAAGCCATCTGGCATTAGACCAATACATTAGGTTACCTCATAACGTTTCTGAGACAAAGAGCTTCATGTAAAAACTTACACAAGTACCTTTTCTGCGAGTCTGTACAAATAAAGTATGCCCGCTCGCTCTTTCACTCTCTCTCTTTCACTCTCTCTCTTTCACTCTCTCTCTTTCACTCTCTCTCTCTTTCTCTGTTTTTCTCTGTGTGTGTGTGTGTGTGTGTGTGTGTGTGTGTGTGTGTGTGTGTGTGTGTGTGTGTGTGAGTGTGTGGGTGTGTGTGTGTGTATGTGGGTGTGTGTGTGTGTGTGTGTGTGTGTGTGTGTCTCTCTTTTAGAGCATACGTAACTAGTCGTCTCACAATCTACAGAAACAACACTTGACCGGCAGACATCCCAGGGAAGCAAGACGACATTATGGGTTCGTTGTTTTGTAGTTCAGCCAAACCGGAATCAAGCCAAATAGGAGACCCGCCACAGTCACGCCATCATAAACCGTATGTCCCGCACTTTCTGCAAACTTACTTTTCGTTCAATTCATAGTTGACTGAGTGTTTTCCTGAGAACCAGAGATCGACAGATGGAGGCATGTGTGTGTGTGTGTGTGTGTGTGTGTGTGTGTGTGTGTGTGTGTGTGCAATTTAACCTGTGTGTACTGTGTGTGTGTCTCAGTTGGTAGAGCACTGGACTTGTGATCGGAAGGTCGCAGGTTCGAATTCGGGCCGGGACGGACACGGGTCAACTTTATGTGCAGACCCAGAGATGGAAGCCATGTCCCACCCCCGTGTCATCACAATGGCACGTAAAAGACCTTGGTCATTCTGCCATAAGTGCAGGTGGCTGAATACACCTAAACACGCAGACACCTGGGTAGCGCGACTCCGTTGCTGCTAGCTTTCCATTGGGAGGAAGCGACCCAAATTTCCCAGCGATGGGACAATAAAGTAATGAAAATGAAATGAAAACCTGATTGTATATTTTTGGTGCATACAGAGGTGCACAGTTTTTATTTTTTCCCAGTACTTTTCACGTATCATTGTATGTTTGCTTATACCGGCACGGTGGCCTAGTGGTAAGGCGTCCGCCCCGTGATCGGGAGGTCGTGGGTTCGAACCCCGGCCGGGTCATACCTAAGACTTTAAAATTGGCAATCTAGTGGCTGCTCCGCCTGGCGTCTGGCATTATGGGGTTAGTGCTAGGACTGGTTGGTCCGGTGTCAGAATAATGTGACTGGGTGAGACATGAAGCCTGTGCTGCGACTTCTGTCTTATGTGTGGCGCACGTTATATGTCAAAGCAGCACCGCCCTGATATGGCCCTTCGTGGTCGGCTGGGCGTTAAGCAAACAAACAACAACAACATGTTTGCTTATTGATGTATAATTTCGCATGTTGTTAAGGCGTCATTTATTGCGATTTATACTTATTAGTATGAAACATCATTTTTTTGATCGATTGGTAGAATGTATTTTTAGTCCTCACGCCAACTACTTTATGTTTAGGAAGCGGACGTGTACGAACTTTGAAGATTTCACTTAAATTCGTCTTTTTCTTGGTATGCAGTTAACATTTTTAATAACAGGAGGCCCGAATCAGGTGATGATAAAGCACCACCTGAGCTGTCCGAACCAAAGACCATGGCAACGAAGACGTTACTCAGCGACGAGTCTGACGGTAACACATGCAAGAAAACGGTTCCTCAATCAGATCCGAAACATCCTGGAACACACGACAACAACAGGTGCGGATGTCACAGTACTGAAACCATGTTTTGATGATAACACACCTTTCGTCTCTAAGCCACAACATGTAGTTGATAGTTAAAGCCCCATTCTACCTCAAATTGTTTACATCTTTCTTTCTTTATTTGGTGTTTAACGTCGTTTTCAACCACGAAGGTTATATCGCGACGGAATTGTTTACATGACGATTTAAATCTTCTCATAAAAAAGCAGTTGTAACCTTATGGAACACACTTGCAATAGCATTTAATAGCATTCAATGACACAGTTCGTTTGAATAGTTAGTTAGTTAGTTGTTGTTGCTTTTTGGGTCCAGCGGACCATATAAGCCAAATCAGGACCCCGTTCGTTTAAATGGCTATTAAGCTTGCGTAAACCACACACCAGTGTTCGTGGTTTATCTACCCCCTGAGTCATCGTGGAAAAAAAACGTGTGACCCACTTTCCTTTTTTTTTCTTCACAATTTAGTCGTCAGTTTGTGATTTCAATGCGAATCGCTGTATCTGCAATAGCACGTTATTGTGTACCTCTGAATCTAAAACGCAACAAAAGGTTGCCAGTCATACGAACTTATCGGCGACGGTTGGCTTCAAAGAAACTAGCGCTATGCAGAACATTCTTCTGCTTGGTAAACACGACCTTGCGTGACCTGCTTCCAGGCTCCCTTTTTTCAAACTATAAAAACTTCGAAATGTACTGATCTTGTCTTGATGAAAAAAATTATTCTTTTATTATATAAGAATGTTTGTGCAACAAGCTGTCAATTTATTATTTAGATTTTAAAAGTTAGGTCTAACGCCAAAACGAGGCGTCCGAATTGTCAAATTGTAAATCCGGCTGGCCACGCAAAAATAAATTCTTTGAAAAATGCTCGCTCTTTACGGCGGGCACCTAGGATGTTCTCAAGCGGTAAGAATTTAAACGAACGGGTTTTTGTACTGTGTGTTTAAGCCTGACAGTTTCTGAAACTGATGTTTGACGTGAAGCTGAGTGTGCCTTTAAGATACATCGCTTCTGTTTAATCCAGTATTTTTTAAGTTGTTTACCGAACAAAGACAATGTTATTACCACTGAGCTATATATTTACAGATCAGTGTTCATTACGTTTGGTTTTAAACATCAATACAACTTTACAAACGTTTGCAACAAAACTTTAAAAATGCGTTGGTCACTTTCAAGCTTTTATGACAAAAAGTAAATTATAGTTCGAACACTGCAATTCAAAAAGCTCAATGAAGAGATGAAAAGGCTGCACTGGATGCAAACTTAAGACTTCAGATCTGAGAGAGAGAGAGAGAGAGAGAGAGAGAGAGAGAGAGAGAGAGAGAGAGAGAGAGAGAGAGAGAGAGAGAGAGAGAGAGAGAGGTGAGTGGCTTTTCCCCCTGTGTAATATGCAAGTATCATTTTCAGCAGAACGGGTACAAACCAATCGGAACAGCAAGCAGAACGGGAGAACTCTGGACTATCTCTTTGGACAGCTCTCGGCGCGGAAGAGGAGCGCCGAAGAGAACATCGCAGGGATATGGACAGATTTGTTATTAATGCAGCAAAGGCATATGAAGAAATGTTAAAGAATATGCAGATTAGGTGTCGCTCCGAGGCTGAAAAACATGATATTGACGCTGCGTCGTATCAGCGTATATGTCACAACTTAGAGACAGTGGGAAGAGTCTTGGGAGCTGTTTCTCTAGCCGGGGTTGTGAGGTTCATGGTTAAATGGTTTTCGAGTAGCACCAAGGAGAACGTGGACGCGGACACCAACTTGACGAGTATCGGCTTACTGGCCTTCTCGGGGGTTGCCATCACTGGAGTTCTGCAGTTTCTCAGTAAGGGCAGTGCCCGTCTGTTTTCCACGTTCAAAATGCGTGCGAACGAACACAGAATAGTGACTATCGGCTGGCAGCTATTAAAGCTTGAAATCGAAGCCACTCGTATCGGGCTGAGAAACCCGGAAGTTGACCTCAAAGAAGCGGGCACTATGTACAAAGAACACATAGCAAAACACAAAGAACTGAGCGCACAAATCCTGGTATCCGAGCAAACATCCGATCGGATTAAATCAATTGAGGAAGAAAAAAGCTTTCTCGACCAATGGCCAGATGACCCACTAAGACGTGACGGACCTCAGTGAACGACACAATAACAACACGGACTACTTTTTAACATGTGCTGTCTTCAAAATAACTGATTAAAGTTTAATACACAGCCCCTTGAATGCCAATACTACCACAGACCTGCCTTGCTTGGACATATTTATAAACTTAGATATTTATTGCAGATATAATAATAATAATAGTAATAATGATAATTATGGACTCACAAAATGGCTCCTTATTATTTTCACGAGTTTTCATTCACAAACACCTGGGAAATAAATCTCATGTTCCCCAGGCAATAAATCCTGCACGACGCAAATCTTCTGTGACCTTTTTTGACCCAACGCAGCTTCCACATTCGATCACTAAGCTTAATATTTACAACTGAAAGCCGAGGGGGTGGAATACCGAGATGAACCTACAGAACTGTGCATCCTCAAACCTGACATATTCATCCCAACATTTTATGAACTCAAAAACACAGAAAGTTGCTTTCACACGCCAGCTTTGATTGCCAGTGGTTATCAAAACGGAACTCGTGTGGTTATCAAAACAGAACTCGTGTTTCAAAGCATGGCTCCCTGTGTTGATTGTGCACTTATTTTCTCACTACCAAAATGATGACAAAAACGATGTTTGGTGGTTTGTTGTCAGACCAGCTTTTTTGTCGGTCCTCGGGGGGCATATCGACTTTTGTTGAGGACCGACAAAAAAGCTGGTCTGTCAACAACCCATCAAACATCTTATATTGTATAGGAATTGTTACTTACTTTTGCACTTGCAAAATGTAATGGAAGCTTGGTTAGTTAGTTGTTGCTTTTTGGGTCCAGCGGACCATTTAGGCCAAATCAGGACCCCACAAGTTTAACATTGCACAAATTTAAATTAAACCAATTTCAAAAAACAAAGTCAAAAAACAAAGTCAGGAACGTTACCCGAAGGGAACACAAAAGTTAAGTCGAAACCCTACGTGTCAAGGATCTTTAAAATTCAAATCTTAAAATAAAGGCCAGACTCCCTTAAAAATCCAGAGAGCTGTAGAGCTGGTCTCCATACAAATCTGTTTCACAATAGAGGTGTCAAAATACTTCACTCGTAAATCATACAGATCAGTGCATTCAGTAAGAAAATGTATGACAGTAAAGCTATTATCACAGGCGTCGCACCATGGTGCCTCTTCTCTTTTAAGCAGGTGAAAATGGAAGCTTGGTCCAGATTCACCACACCTAGACTTGCATCGCGAAGCAGACGGTCTAATTGCTGACACTAACTGTAATGAAAGAAAGCACGACCAAGCTGATACCTAATACTTGGATTGGATTGGATAAGATTTATAGTTCAGTGAGGTTACCCTCATTGGCGTATCCCAAGACAAGGACAGTACACACTGCATGACGGTGTTAAGAGTCAATTCTAAAGACGAACGAACCGAAGATGTTGAACAAAAACCATAACTGCAGCCAAATGACCACAGGCAAACAAACAACAAGGCTTCAGATAACCGAATGAAGGACCCACTCTGTCTATTCTCAGCCGTTTCAAATATGGCCAGGCTTTATAATGAATTTTTTTTAATCGTTTGTCCAGTATTTAATTTAATTCTCGATTTGTGTATGAACTCAAATGTTTAGTCTTCTTAGTATGTCTTGTTAGGCTAAGTTCTATTTAATCAGAGTATGTCTGCGTGTGCTTATACCTAGTGATATTGTAAAGCGCATAGTGCTTTTCGTTATGCGCTATAGAAATCTCCTTAATAAAAAAAAAATTAAAAAAAAGCAATCCCTCCACTGATTCATACAACAACAATCCACACCTTGACTGCTTGCTGCAGCGTGTTACATATTTTTGGATGAACAGATTTTTGAATTGAACGTAATCAAGTTCATTAAAAAGATCCTGTTTGTGAACAGAGAGCACTGAGGTTGTTCATTTTTTGTATGTGATCAAGTGGAGGCGTGGTCTCATCCCATGTATTCCTTACGAGATCTGCGAACTGTTTTTATCAGGCGGAATGGGCCTTGGCATGTACAAAAGACACTAATTGCCTTTGAGTTTGATTATTCAGGGTTGTCAAAAAACAAATGTGATACAAGATTCTGAATAATACGTTTGTTTGTTTGCTTAACGCCCAGCCGACCACGCTGAAAAATACGTATGTTGCATAATATACCTTGTCATTTGAAAGCGCGTACAGCTTAGTGGTGTAAAGCTTTGGAAAAAAGTAGTTTAATGCATATAATTGTATCGAACGTTTAAGATCAATGTTGCGAAATAAAGTTGTATTTCTCAACTGCCACACATGTATGTATTTGTGCTTATTAAAATCAGATGTAGCTGTTAATAACTTAACATTAAATCAACATTAAACATTAAAGTATCCATTCACAGAAAAATGGCGTTGACTGAACAATATATATGTATAAATTGATAGTTTTGGACTTTGCGTGCGTAGGTGTTCGTCCCAATACAAGGACAGATTGTAAGAAAAGGCCCAGCTTTGAATCGTAATCCTTGTGAAATGTTTTTCAGTTCTGCCTCCCCCTCTCTCCCTCCCTCTCTCTCCCACCCTGCCTTTATTTCTCTCACACCCCTATCTCTCCTTTTTATATTTAGTCAAGTTTTGACTAAATAATTTAACGTAGAGGGGGTAATCGAGACGAGGGTCGTGGTGTATGTGTGTGTGTGTGTGTGTGTGTGTGTGTGTGTGTGTGTGTGTGTGTGTCTGTCTGTGTGTGTGTGTAGAGCGATTCAGACTAAACTACTGGACCGATCTTTATGAAATTTGACATGAGAGTTCCTGGGTATGAAATCCCCGAACGTTGTTTTCATTTTTTTGATAAATGTCTTTGATGACGTCATATCCGGCTTTTCGTGAAAGTTGAGGCGGCACTGTCACGCCCTCATTTTTCAACCAAATTGGTTGAAATTTTGGTCAAGTAATCTTCGACGAAACCCGGGATTCGGTATTGCATTTCAGCTTGGTGGCTTAAAAATTAATTAATGACTTTGGTCATTAAAAATCTGAAAATTGTAAAAAAAAAATAAAAATTTATAAAACGATCCAAATTTACGTTTATCTTATTCTCCATCATTTGCTGATTCCAAAAACGTATAAATATGTTATATTCGGATTAAAAACAAGCTCTGAAAATTAAATATATAAAAATTATTATCAAAATTAAATTGTCCAAATCAATTTAAAAACACTTTCATCTTATTCCTTGTCGGTTCCTGATTCCAAAAACATATAGATATGATATGTTTGGATTAAAAACACGCTCAGAAAGTTAAAACAAAGAGAGGTACAGAAAAGCGTGCTATCCTTCTTAGCGCAACTGCTACCCCGCTCTTCTTGTCAATTTCACTGCCTTTGCCATGAGCGGTGGACTGACGATGCTACGAGTTTTCGGTCTTGCTGAAAAATGGCAGCTACTTGACTAAATATTGTATTTTCGCCTTACGCGACTTGTTTTCTCTCTCTCTCTCTCTCTCTCCCTCCATCTCGCACCCTCTTGCTCTCCCTCCCTCTCTCTCCCCCTCTCTCTGCCTCTCCCTCCCTCTCTGTCCCTTTCTTTCTCTCCCTCCTTCTCTCTCTCTCTGTCCCTCTCCACCCTCTCTCTCTCCCATCTCTCTCCCTCCACCCCTTTCTCTCAAGTTCTCCCTCCCTTCCCCCCTCTCCCTCCCTCCATCCCTCTCTCTTTCTCTCTCCCTTCCCCATCCCCCTCTCTCTCTCTTTCTTCGGGAATTTACTTCCGCACACAAAAGAAAACCTTACCACAGGAACTTTCAAACAAGACCAGGCTCGTTTCTCAAACCTCCCTCCTGATGTATTAAAGATCAATCAATCAATCAATCAATCAATCAACCAGTCTCCACCGCACCCCATCGATATATGGATGAGGGGGGGGGGCGGAGGGGCGGGTAGAGGGGTTGGGGGTGGAGGGAGGTGAACCAAGCAAAACAGGAGGAACTTGAATTTGAGTGGGATGATTACACCAGGCTGCAAGTGATACAATGAAGGCACCCAGGTTTTTTTCTTTTTCGAAACCGTTTTGGGCGGGGATATAGCTCAGTTGGTAGCGCGCTGGATTTGTATTCAGTTGGCCGCTGTCAGCGTGAGTTCGATCCCAGGTTCGGCGGAAATTTATTTCAGAGTCAAATTTGTGTGCAGACTCTCTTCGGTGTCCGAACTCCCCCCCGTGTACTATACATTGGGTGTGCATGTTAAAGATCCCACGATTGACAAAAGGGTCTTTCCTGGCAAAAATTGCTTAGGCACAGTTAATAATTGTCTACCTATACCCGTGTGACTTGGAATAATAGGCCGTGAAAGGTAAATATGCGCCGAAATGGCTGCAATTACTGGCCGTATAAAATTTCATCTCACACGGCATCACTGCAGAGCGCCTAGAACTGTACCCACGGAATATGCGCGATATAAGCCTCATTGATTGATTGATTGATTGATCTCAGATTTGGGTTTGTGTCGAAAAGCACCTGGGCTGAATGGACGTAGGATGTATATAGGTATAGATGTTTGGACCTGCTAATAGGTGTCACACATTCCTTAACGGCAGCGTTCTGACGAGGCAGAACCTTGTGGCTGAGTACACGACTGGAGAGAAAAGCGGAAGGGTGAGTAAACTTGTAATGTTATACTTGTAGGTTGCAATAGGTGATCCATAATGAACTTTGAACAAGTGGGTGTCAACATTATTCTTGCACCGGATTAATATCATGTTAAAGAGATACCTCTCCTGTTGCGAAGTAGCACTAAAGTTTGCTAGCTCTACTGAAACATGGAAGGGTTACAGTTCTTGGTTTCGAGCCTTATTGCTAGCAATTAATATTCCGCGGGACAAGTGTCATACTTTCTTTCTTTATTTGGTGTTTAACGTCGTTTTCAACCACGAAGGTTATATCGCGACTTTACAATTTACAAAAATTGACTATATTCTATACAAGAAACACTTAACAAGGGTAAAAGGAGAAACAGAATCCGTTAGTCGCCTCTTACGACATGCTGGGGAGCATTGGGTAAATTCTTCCCCCTAACCCGCGGGGGGTATTAGACCAATACATTAGGTTACCTCATAACGTTTCTGAGACAAAGGGCTTCATGTAAAAACTTACACAAGTACCTTTTCTGCGATTCTGTACAAATAAAGTATGCCCGCTCGCTCTTTCTCTCTCTTTCACTCTCTCTCTCTTTCACTCTCTCTCTCTTTCACTCTCTTTCACTCTCTCTCTCTTTCACTCTCTTTCACTCTCTCTCTCTTTCACTCTCTTTCACTCTCTCTCTTTCACTCTCTTTCACTCTCTCTCTCTTTCACTCTCTCTCTTTCACTCTCTCTCTCTCTTTCACTCTCTTTCACTCGCTCTCTCTTTCACTCTCTTTCACTCTCTCTCTCTTTCACTCTCTTTCACTCTCTCTCTCTTTCACTCTCTTTCATTTTCTCTCTCTTTCACTCTCTTTCACTCTCTCTCTCTCTTTCACTCTCTTTCACTCTCTCTCTCTCTTTCACTCTCTTTCACTCTCTCTCTCTTTCACTCTCTTTCACTCTCTCTCTCTTTCTCTCTTTCACTCTCTTTCACTCTCACTCTCTTTCACTCTCTTTCACTCTCTCTCTCTTTCACTCTCTCTCTCTCTCTCTCTCTCTCTCTCTCTCTCTCTTTCACTCTCTTTCACTCTCTCTCTCTCTTTCACTCTCTTTCACTCTCTCTCTCTCTTTCACTCTCTTTCACTCACATTTGAAATGTGATATGAATGCTGTTTTATATGTTATACTCTTACTTTCTCCCAAGCGCAAGACAAATTCTTCTATGAAAATTGAAGCCAATAAAATTTGAGTTGAGTTGAGTTGAGTCTCTCTCTCTCTCTCTCTCTCTCTCTCTCTCTCTCTCTCTCTCTCTCTTTCACTTTCTCTCTCTTTCACTCTCTTTCACTCTCTCTCTCTTTCACTCTCTTTCACTCTCTCTCTCTTTAACTCTCTTTCACTCTCTCTCTTTCACTCTCTTTCACTCTCTCTCTCTTTCACTCTCTTTCACTCTCTCTCTCTTTCACTCTCTTTCACTCTCTCTCTCTTTCACTCTCTTTCACTCTCTCTCTCTTTCACTCTCTCTCTCTCTTTCACTCTCTTTCACTCTCTCTCTCTTTCTGTTTTTCTTTCTCTGTTTTTCTCTGTGTGTGTGTGTGTGTGTGTGTGTGTGTGTGTGTGTGTGTGTGTGTGTGTGTGTGTCTCTCTCTCTCTCTCTCTTTTAGAGCATACGTAACTAGTCGTCTCACAATCTACAGAAACAACACTTGACCGGCAGACATCCCAGGGAAGCAAGACGACATTATGGGTTCGTGGTTTTGTAGTTCAGCCAAACCGGAATCAAGCAAAATAGGAGACCCGCCACAGTCACGCCATCATAAACCGTATGTCCCGCACTTTCTTCAGTCTCTTCGTTCAATCAATATTTGACTGAATGCTTTCCTGAGAACATGAGATCGACAGATGGAGGCATGTGTGTATATGTGCGTGTGTGTGTGTGTATGTGTGCGTGCATGTCACAGTGTGTGTGTGCGTGCATGTCACAGTGTGTGTGTGTGTATGTGTGTGTTTGTGTGTGTGTGTGAGTGTGTGTGTGTGTGTGTGTGTGTTTGTGTGTGTGTGTGTGTGTGTGTTTGTGTGTGTGTGTGTGTGTGTGTGTGTGTGTGTGTTTGTGTGTGTGTGTGAGTGTGTGTGTGTGTATGTGTGTGTATGTGTGTGTGTATGTGTGTGTGTGTGTGTGTGTGTGTGTGTGTGTGTGTGTGCATGTGTGTAATTTAACATGCGTGTACTGTGTGCGTGTCAACCTGATTGTATATTTTTGGTGCACACAGAGGTGCACAGTTTTTATTTTTTCCCAGTACTTTTCACGTATCATTGTATGTTTGCTTATACCGGCACGGTGGCCTGGTGGTAAGGCGTCCGCCCCGTGATCGGGAGGTCGTGGGTTCGAACCCAGGCCGGGTCATACCTAAGACTTTAAAATTGGCAATCTAGTGGCTGCTCCGCCTGGCGTCTGGCATTATGGGGTTTGTGCTAGGACTGGTTGGTCCGGTGTCAGAATAATGTGACTGGGTGAGACATGAAGCCTGTGCTGCGACTTCTGTCTTGTGTGTGGATCCATAATGAACTTTGAACAAGTGGGTGTCAACATTATTCTTGCACCTGATTATTAATATCATGTTAAAGAGATACCTCTCCTGTTGCGAAGTAGCACTAAAGTTCGCTAGCTCTACCAAAACATGGAAGGGTTACAGTTCTTGGTTATGTGCCTTATTGCTAGCAATCAATATTCGCCGGGACAAGTTTATAACCAGCGGACAAACGCAGTGACTTCATTTCTTGTATGTAGGCTTACCCGTGTGTTACCTGAATGTCCGTGTGTAACAAAGTATGAAGGGTTACCCGTGTGTTACCTGAATGTCCGTGTGTAACAAAGTATGTAGGCTTACCCGTGTGTTACCTCAATGTCCGTGTGTAACAAAGTATGTAGGCTTACCCGTGTGTTACCTGAATGTCCGTGTGTAACAAAGTATGTAGGCTTACCCGTGTGTTACCTGAATGTCCGTGTGTAACAAAGTATGTAGGCTTACCCGTGTGTTACCTGAATGTCCGTGTGTAACAAAGTATGTAGGCTTACCCGTGTGTTACCTCAATGTCCGTGTGTAACAAAGTATGTAGGCTTACCCGTGTGTTACCTGAATGTCCGTGTGTAACAAAGTATGTAGGCTTACCCGTGTGTTACCTGAATGTCCGTGTGTAACAAAGTATGTAGGCTTACCCGTGTGTTACCTGAATGTCCGTGTGTAACAAAGTATGTAGGCTTACCCGTGTGTTACCTGAATGTCCGTGTGTAACAAAGTATGTAGGCTTACCCGTGTGTTACCTGAATGTCCGTGTGTAACAAAGTATGTAGGCTTACCCGTGTGTTACCTGAATGTCCGTGTGTAACAAAGTATGTAGGCTTACCCGTGTGTTACCTGAATGTCCGTGTGTAACAAAGTATGTAGGCTTACCCGTGTGTTACCTCAATGTCCGTGTGTAACAAAGTATGTAGGCTTACCCGTGTGTTACCTGAATGTCCGTGTGTAACAAAGTATGTAGGCTTACCCGTGTGTTACCTCAATGTCCGTGTGTAACAAAGTATGTAGGCTTACCCGTGTGTTACCTGAATGTCCGTGTGTAACAAAGTATGTAGGCTTACCCGTGTGTTACCTCTATGTCCGTGTGTAACAAAGTATGTAGGCTTACCCGTGTGTTACCTTAATGTCCGTGTGTAACAAAGTATGTAGGCTTACCCGTGTGTTACCTGAATGTCCGTGTGTAACAAAGTATGTAGGCTTACCCGTGTGTTACCTGAATGTCCGTGTGTAACAAAGTATGTAGGCTTACCCGTGTGTTACCTCTATGTCCGTGTGTAACAAAGTATGTAGGCTTACCCGTGTGTTACCTCAATGTCCGTGTGTAACAAAGTATGTAGGCTTACCCGTGTGTTACCTGAATGTCCATGTGTAACAAAGTATGTAGGCTTACCCGTGTGTTACCTCTATGTCCGTGTGTAACAAAGTATGAAGGAACTTTGTGTGGGAAAGGTGACGCAGACTGCTGCTGGAAACTGATTGTTTTTACATTTAGTCAAGTTATGACTAAATGTTTTAACATAGAGGGGGGGAATCGAGACGAGGGTGTGGTGTATGTGTGTCTGTCTGTCTGTCTGTGCGTGTGTGTGTGTAGAGCGATTCAGACTAAACAACTGGACCAATCTTTATGACATTTTACATGAGAGTTCCTGGGAATGATATCCCCGAATTGTGTTTTCCTTTTTTCGATAAATGTCTTTGATGACGTCATATCCGGCTTTTTGTAAAAGTTGAGGCGGCACTGTCACACCCTCATTTTTTTTATAAAACGATCCAAATTTACGTTCATCTTATTCTTCATCATTTCTTGATTCCAAAAACATATAAATATGTTATATTTGGATTAAAAACAAGCTCTGAATATTAAAACTATAAAAATGATGATTAAAATTAAATTTCTGAAATCGTTTTAAAAACTATTTCATCTTATTCCTTGTCGGTTCCTGATTCCAAAAAAATATAGATATGATATGTTTGGATTAAAAACGCGTTCAGAAAGTTAAAACGAAGAGAGGTACAGTAAAGCGTGCTATGAAGCACAGCGCAACCGCTACCGCGCCAAACAGGCTCGTCACTTTTACTGCCTTTTGCACTAGCGGCGGACTACGTTCAGTTTCATTCTGTGAGTTCCACAGCTTGACTAAATGTAGTAATTTTGCCTTACGCGACTTGTTGTTACTTTACTTCGTCACTTGGAAATATTTGCCTCAGTAAAATCTAACGAACATTCCTTTACATGTATCTTCGGAATTGACTCATAACAGTTGTGGTTTATTCATGACTTTCCGGGGCTACGAGTTTGAAAAGATAGGGCTGAGAATCATGTACACAATTATGTACAGCGACTGCGGCCTGAAACCCCACCATTTCGACGTGTGTGACCTTGAAAGCTTCAGTCAACGCTTGAATTATGCTGTGATAATATCCGGTTTGCTCTCTCAGGGCTGATCATATTTTATTTTCAAGAGATATCAACAGAAAAAAAATAAACGCCTCATCTTTCTTTCTTTCTTTATTTGGTGTTTAACGTCGTTTTCAACCGTTCAAGGTTATATCGCGACGGAGGGAAGGGGGGTGATGGGACAGAGCCACTTGTCAATTGTTTCTTGTTCACAAAAGCACTAATCAAAAATTTGCTCCAGGGGCTTGCAACGTAGTATAATATATTACCATATCCCATGACCTCCCTTCTTTGTCTCTGTTACTTCAGTATGGGTATATATGTTGTATTTTTATAGCTCAATAAATACATCATGGACTCAAAAAAATATATGATAGTGCAGATTCCGATTTGGGCGAAGAACTACTTTGCTCCCGACCTTTGACCTCGCGCCGAACAATGTGACACATTTGTATGAAGTTCCAAAATCGTATTGCACGGCTCAGAAAACCATATCAGTTGCACGCAAAAATGAATCTCAGAACTGATCTGATGTATGAGATGCAATAAGCAAACGTTTCTTTCATTATGAAAGCAATGCAGGTGGGAAAAAACGAACATTCAACTTACAAGATAACCAGATGCTAGCGAACCAAAACAAAAACACGAGTACCCTCCCCTTGCTTCGTTAGCAGACGACTTTTGAGAATCTGTCAGACCGTCCTTACCTGGCACGGTTGGGCTTCGCTATCATCAGCTGTTTCACGTGTTTTGCGAGCAAGTCTACTCTTTTGCCTGGCTCTGCAGTAAGTCCACATTGGCGATGAAGGTATCTAAGAACTTAACATGTGTGTATTTTTCCGTAATCCAGTCATATTCTTTCAAAATGCAATCAAGCGGCGGTGACAGACTTGGGTCCTGTTTTCCTCGCACCCATACCAGTTTAGGTTCATGCAAACACACTCGCAAAACAGTTTATCATGTAGATACATTTCAAATAGGGAGCAAATGGTTAAATCTACATATGTGTTCCCTAAAATTTGCTTCTCTGTCAATAAGACTAATTGTATAATAATGCGTTCGAAAAAAACAACGTGGAATCGATTCTGAATCGAGTCGAGTAAGCCAAATGGGGGCCAAACCGGTTTCCCCGTTCCGCCGACCTGAAACGCAAAAGAATTGTGCGCTTCAACTAAATGGATTTCTATACGACTTCATTACTTTCTTGCAACTTATGAACCTTTACTTAACGCTTTTAAACGGTCTGAAAGTAGTGTTACCGCGTACTTATAGATGCACTCATTCGTTTTATTTTTTCAGCGACGGTCACTTAGTTTAAGGTTGCAAAAAGGCCATGTCTCGCTGAAAACACTGTTTCACACTCCACAGATCGCAAAAGTGCCGCTAGTAGTCTACACTTTGTGTTTGATGGTAGAATGGGATATACAGATTACAACACTCGTGGTTTTTTATATGGCTTGTATTTCAGTCAAGACCCAGCGGGAATATCAATCGAGAGCCACTCGCCAAAGGCTCGTGTCTCCCGATGATATTCATCCGCTGGGTCTTGACTGAAATACAAGCCATATAAAAAACCACTCGTGTTGTAACCTATACTTACTGGGAGAATGCAAGTTTCCAGTACAAAGGACTTAACATTTCTTACATACTGCTTGACTAAAATCTTTACAAACATTGACTATATTCTATACAAGAAACATTTAACAAGGGTAAAAGGAGAAACAGAATACGTTAGTCGCCTCTTACGACATGCTGGGGAGCATCGGGTAAATTCTTTCTTGTCCCAACCAATATGGGACTCCCCCTAACCCGCGGGGGGGCAATAAACGCCTCAGCGGAGATTCAAACTCAGGACCTCGAGATTTCGGGGCTGATGTCCTAACCCCTAGGCTACTGCGCCAATTGTGAAAAGGAAGGAAAAAACATTAATATGAATTCATTTTATGTTATTCTTGAAGCAGCATGATAATTTATATCTCGATCCGCCCACTGTTCAGAAGTGAATATAACTATTTCTTTGATGTCTGTGGTAAAAAGCTCTGAAGGGATTCAAGTGTAGTTCTTCGCATTTGTCTTCCATGTTGTAAATATAGGTATCACAGCCATCACATGGTATCACAGCCATCACATGGTATCACAGCCATCACATGGTATCACAGCCATCACATGGTATCACAGCCATCACATGGTATCACAGCCATCACATGGTATCACAGCCATCACATGGTATCACAGCCATCACATGGTATCACAGCCATCACATGGCGGAAACATGGGGGCCCGGTAGCTCAGTTGGTAGAGCACTGGACTTGTGATCGAAAGGTCGCTGGTTCGAATCCGGGCCGGGACGGACACGGGTCAACTTAATGTGCAGACCCAGAGACGGAAGCCATGTCCCACCCCCGTGTCATCACAATGGCACGTAAAAGACCTTGGTCATTCTGCCATAAGTGCAGGTGGCTGAATACACCTAAACACGCAGACACCTGGGTAGCGCGACTCCGTTGCTGCTAGCTTTCCACTGGGAGGAAGCGACCCGAATTTCCCAGCGATGGGACAATAAAGTAATGAAAATGAAAATGAAAGAAATGAAATGTACTGAGATTGCCTACGGTGAAACATGTTTGCAAAATAAATGCCAATTTGAACGGCAATGTTTACTGTTTTTGCAACGCATGAATGGTAATTGTAGCGTAGAATGATGTATAATTATTCATGCGTCTCTCTGGGGGAGTGGCCTTGCAGTTAAGACATCGGCCCCGACATTTCAAGGTCTTGAGTTCCAATCTCTGCCCAGGCGTTTAATTTTTCTGCTCGATCCCTCTTGACAAGTATGCTCAGCTCTGAGAGAGCAAACCGGATGTTACCACGGCAAAATTCAAGTATCGACTGAAGCTCGGAAGGTCATACACGCCGTATAGATGGGGTTTCGGGTCGCGTTCGCCGCACAGAATTATGTACATGAATTTCAGCCCTATCTTTTCAAACTCGTAGCCCCGGATAGTCATAAATAGACCGCAGCTTTAAATGAGTATTAACATTAATCTCGCTCAAAGGCGTTGCGTGGGGTATCAAGTAAAAGTTATTTCTCGTAAGTATGCTTTTTACATAGAGGGGGAATCGAGACGAGGGTCGTGGTGTATGTGTGTGTGTGTGTGTATGTGTGTGAGTCTGTGTGTGTGTGTGTGTGTGTGTGTGTGTGTGTGTGTGTGTGTGTGTGTGTAGAGGGATTCAGAGTAAACTACTGGACCGATCTTTATGAAATTTGACATGAGAGTTCCTGGGTATGATATGCCCAGATGGTTTTTTTCATTTTTTGGATTAGTGTCTTTGATGACGTCATATCCGGCTTTTTGTAAAAGTTGAGGCGGCACTGTCACACCCTCATTTTTCAATAAAATTGATTGAAATTTTGGCCAAGCAATCTTCGACAAAGGCCGGACTTTGGTATTGCATTTCAGCTTGGAGGCTTAAAAATTAATTAATGACTTTGTTCATTAAAAATCTAAAAATTGTAATTACATTTGTTTTTTTACTTTCTTTCTTTCTTTCTTTCTTTCTTTATTTGGTGTTTAACGTCGTTTTCAACCACGAAGGTTATATCGCGACGGGGAAAGGGGGGAGATGGGATATCGACCCACTTGTCAATTGTTTCTTGTTCACAAAAGCACTAATCAAAAATTTGCTCTAGGGGCTTGCAACGTAGTACAATATATTACCTTACTGGGAGAATGCAAGTTTCCAGTACAAAGGACTTAACATTTCTCACATACTGCTTGAATAAAATCTTTAAAAAAATTGACTATATTCTATACAAGAAACACTTAACAAGGGTAAAAGGAGAAACAGAATCCATTTGTCGCCTCCCACGACATGCTGGGGAGCATCGGGTAAATTCTTCCCCCTAACCCGCAGGGGGTTGTTTTTTTTATAAAACGATCCAAAATTATGTTCATCTTATTCTTCATCATTTTCTGATTCCAAAAACATATAAATATGTTATATTCGGATTAAAAACAAGCTCTGAAAAATAAAAATAAATAAAAAATTATGATTAAAATAAAAATAATGTCCGAAATCGATTTAAAAACAATTTCATCTTATTCCTTGTCGGTTTCTGATTCCAAAAACATATAGATATGATATGTTCGGATTAAAAACACGCTCAGAAAGTCAAAAAGAAGAGAGGTACAGAAAAGCGTGCTATCCCGCTCAGCGCGACCATTACCGCACTATTCTGGCTTGTCGATTTCACTGCCTTTGCCACGAGCGGTGGACTGACGAAACTACGAGTATGCAGTCTTGGTGAAAAAATGCAGTGCGTTCAGTTTTATTGTGAGTTCGACAGCTTGACTAAATGTAATAATTTCGCCTTATGCGACTTGTTTTTTTTTTAACCTTAACATTTGCTTGAGAAGCAAGCTGGAATTACACAAATAATTTACGTCGCTCGCACAAATACGATTCTCCGACTCTCCACACAAATTGTGCTCTCGCTCCCGCTCGCTCTCTCTCTCTCTCCTGTCATTCTCTCGTTCTCAATCGGTGAGTGTTTAAATGAAAGGGTGTTTGTACTGTGTGTAAAAGCCTGACCGTATCTGTGATGGTTTACGGGAGGCTTACTGTGCCTTTAATAAGAGTTTTAAGCTGTAACAAAGGGTCTTCCGACGTAAGTCAGTAAAAGGAACAGACTGCTCAGGGAGACGAGGAACCGCCAAATCTAGAGCACCCTTTGCTGTCTTGTCAGCAACCTCGTTGCCGTGTATGCCCATATGACTGGGCGCCCACATAAAATTGATAATCTTGCCTTCAGAAATAACATGTGTGTTTGTTTGTTTGCTTAACGCCCAGCCGACCACGAAGGGCCATATCAGGGCCATATCAGGGCGGTGCTGCTTTGACATATAACGTGCGCCACACACAAGACAGAAGTCGCAGCACAGGCTTCATGTCTCACCCAGTCACATTATTCTGACACCGGACCAACCAGTCCTAGCACAAACCCCATAATGCCAGACGCCAGGCGGAGCAGCCACTAGATTGCCAATTTTAAAGTCTTAGGTATGACCCGGCCGGGGTTCGAACCCACGACCTCCCGATCACGGGGCGGACGCCTGACAACTAGGCCAACCGTGCCGGTTTGGGCCATTCTTTTCTTTCTTTATTTGGTGTTTAACGTCGTTTTTAACCACGAAGGTGGTTTGGGCCAGATTCACAACACCTAGAATTGCATCGAGAAGCAGACGATCTAATTGCTGACACTAACTGTAATGAAAGAAAGCACGTCCAAGCTTATGTCTAATACTTCTCATTGGTGTTTCCCCAGACAAGGACAGTACACACTGCCTGACGGTGTTAGTCAATTCTAAAGATCTTTCTTTATTTGGTGTTTAACGTCGTTTTTAACCACGAAGGTTATATCGCGACGGGGAAAGGGGGGAGATGGGATAGAGCCACTTGTTAATTGTTTCTTGTTCACAAAAGCACTAATCAAAACTTTGCTCCAGGGGCTTGCAACGTAGTGCAATATATGACCTTACTGGGAGAATGCAAGTTTCCAGTACAAAGGACTTAACATTTCTTACATACTGCTTGACTAAAATCTTTACAAAAATTGACTATTATTCTATACAAGAGACACTTAACAAGGGTAAAAGGAGAAACAGAATCCGTTAGTCGCCTCTTACGACATGCTGGGGAGCATCGGGTAAATTCTTTCTCGTCCCAACCAATATGGGACTCCCCCTAACCCGCGGGGGGTGTTTGTGCATCGCACATGCAGGGTAAAGAAGAGCTTGCAATTCAAACCGATTCATCCCTGACGTCATCACATGTTGACCATTGCCAACAGAGCCAAAGATCTCTTTGCCCTTTAATAAAACAAAAAAACTAAGGACCAACCTAACACACTTTCAATAATATCTTCAACTCAAAACGCTGAAAATAACAACTTATTAGCTCAAAATGGCCGATCGCTGAGAACACCGTCGCGTTTGTCTTTAATTGCCGCAGTGCTGTGGGGCTCTGAGCATGCTTTCTGAAAGCTAGGTTTCCACATGGCTCCCTGTCCATGATATTGCACCAACTTTTGATTATTCAGGGGAGTCAAAAAAACAAATGTGATATTTTGTTTGTTTGTTTATTTGTTGCTTAACGTCCAGCCGACTACGCAGAGCCATATCAGGACGAGGAAGGGGGGGATGAAGGGGGCCACTTGTCAAGCGATTCCTGTTTACAAATGCACTAACCCATTACTTGTGTCCCAGCAGGCTTTAGTAAAACTAAATTAATACCTACTGGAAGATTACCAGTTTCCAGTATGTTAAAATAGGCTTAACCTATCTACTGCTGGACTTACATCAGAACACTAACAGATTAAACTATACATGAATCGCGAGACAAGCGGCAAGAGAAGAGATTTTTGGAAAAAATACAGGTGAATGAGCAAGAAGGCAGAAAAAAGAAAAGAATTCATGAAGAAAAAGAGAGCATGACAGGAAAGAGGAACCAAAAATCTACCTAACAGCAAACTAGAAAGCTCCTGCGGTTCCAAAAACAGGAGGGACCTTTAATTTCATAACCGCAGTGCCCCACTGCGGGAACAAATGTGATAAAAGATTCTGAAAAATACGTATGTTACATAATATACCTTGTCATTTGAAAGCGCGTACCAACAGTAGTGGTGTAAAGCTGTGGGAAATAAGGTAGTTAATGCATATAATATTGTATCGAACGTTTAAGATGAATGTTGCGAAATAAAGTTGTATTTCTCAACTCCCAGACATGTATGTATTTGTGCTTATTAACACGAGAGGAAGCTGTTACGAACATTGAATAAGGAAGACAAAATGGCGTTGGCTGAACATGGTCATACAAACGTTCCGATATAAACAAACTTGGTAACTGATTTCATTTTGTGAAAAACACATTTAAGAATGTGTATGTAACTCACAAATTACAGTTTTTGTCAGCTACATCCATGCTCAACAGTTCAATTTCGGTCGACAAAAATGTGAAGCTATAATTGGCGAAATTCATCAATTTCAGCAATTATTTGTTTAATTTTTGATTTGCAGATGTGTTGAAACTTGTTTTATTCTGTTTTTATAAAATAAATCATCATCCATGCTTCAAAACAGGGGTTAAAGAATAAATAGAATAATAAAACTTGAAAGTTGTTTTTGAATGTGTGTGTGCGTGCGTGTGTTACAGTGTTAGAGAGAGAGAGAGAGAGAGAGAGAGAGAGAGAGAGAGAGAGAGAGAGAGAGAGAGAGAGAGAGAGAGAGAGAGAGAGAGAGAGAGAGAGAGAGAGAGAGAACACACTGACACACACGCATGACCTGACTGATGTTTTTCAAGGGAAGCAACAAAACCTAGCCTTGAAGAATGCTTTGAATGATTGTATCCCCTGCCGCCGTGAGAGACGGTCACACATTCCGTTCAGTCGTTATGATTCACTGTGGAAAGACACAACACCGGACTATAATTAAATTGTGGCTGTGCCTTTCAAGTTGAAAGCGAAACAGAATTTTTTTTATCATTGTCAACAAAGAAAGCAATACACCACTGGGATTCAGTGACTGAAAACACTTCCTGAAACTACAGCGACACTTTAGAGAGAAAATACTTCTTCACAGAGATGTGTGACGAGTCAAATTATACAGACGGGTATGTCCGTTTCGTGTTTCAAGAAAATGGCAAAAGAAACTGCGGAAAATGTCTTTTCTTTATTTCTTTCTTTGGTGTTTAACGTCGTTTTTAACCACGAAGGTTATATCGCGACGGGGAAAGGGGGGAGATGGGATATCGACCCACTTGTCAATTGTTTCTTGTTTACAAAAGCACTAATCAAAAATTTGCTCTAGGGGCTTGCAACATAGTACAATATATGACCTTACTGGGAGAATGCAAGTTTCCAGTACAAAGGACTTAACATTTCTTACATACTGCTTGACTAAAATCTTTACAAACATTGACTATATTCTGTACAAGAAACACTTAACAAGGGTAAAAGGAGAAACAGAATCCGTTAGTCGCCTCTTACGACATGCTGGGGAGCATCGGGTAAATTCTTCCCCCTAATGCCTCGGTCTCACATCTACGAATGTCACCCGACTTTAGGTAGTCGGCTGAAAGTCGGAAGAGGTCGGAGAGTTCGTGAGAATTAGCAATTTTGTTTTTGAAAAGTCGGTTAGTTCGGAAGGCCCTTCAGACTGTTTTGAAATTTTCAAAACAGTCGGAAGAGCCTCCCGACTCAGACGAATAGAGATTTGTCGGGTGGTTGTCGTAAGCGTGTCGGTTTAGTCGTAAGGCGATTCTGATTAGTCGTAACGGTAGTCGGAAGCCTCGTAAGGGTGGTCGGATTTGTCGGTAGCATAGTTTCGTTCGGATTTGTCGTTAGGGCAGTCTGATTTGTCGTTAGGACAGTCGTTAGCTAGTCGGTTTAGTCGTTACACTGGTCGTGAGAGTCGGCTATTGTTCGGAAGTTTTTCAGCCGGGCCTGTCGTAACTGCAGTCGGAATTGTCGTTACTGCAGTCGGAAGTGTCTGGACACATGTCGGATTTGTCGGCCCTAAAGTCGGGTGGATGTCGTCTGCTTGTCGGCTACATGGTCGGATCAGTCGTAAGGACAGGTCGGGAGTGAAATTTGGAGCCGAATTTGCATCCGACACTTCCGACCTAGCCGACTTAACTATCCCCGACACTTCCAAAAAATCGTATACGCGAGACCCAGGCATAACCCGCGGGGGGGGGGGGGGGGGGGGGGGGGGGGGGGTACAGAGACGATTTGTATAAATATTTCTTGGCATTTTGCCCTTATAACCATATTAGGTAATACCAGGACTTTCACTTTTTTCATAATGGAATCTCAATCGAAGGAAGATGATAAAGCCATCACAGCCTTAACAGGTCATAGCATTAATTTAGATCCCTCTGCAAATATGTATCCCAGCCCTGCTATGACCTGTCAAGGCTGTGATGTATTTTTGCATAGTGATCTAAATTCGAGACGAGGTTCGTACGTGCGCGCGTGCGTGCGTGTGTTGATACAATTAAAAAAAAAACTACTGAAAATATGTTTATGAAACGTAACATTTGTATTATTTAAGATATAATGTCAAGACGTTGCTGTTTTTCGTTCCGTAGCGACCTAACATTTCATTCAAATTCATGAAATGTTTGTCAAGGTTAGACCTGGTCCGGACAATGGAATTACATTTCAGCTTAGAAGCTTAAAAAAGTCATTTACTGAATTTTTCAAAATTGCAAATACAGTTTCAAAATAATTATATTCTGAATAATTTACTGAATCCGAAAAGGTATACATGTATTGTGCTTGTATTGAAACCGTGCTCGCAAATAAAGAAAGTTCGTTTTATGCAAACTAGGTTCAGTTTGGCTGAAAACCCGTTTTATGCAAATTAGGTTCAATTCGTTGGTTGGTTAATATTATTGTTTATCGTCCCTTCAGCACTTACTGCTATTCGAGACCGTTTCAGTTGGCTTATGTTACCAAGACCACTTAGTCAGCGCACTTTGTTTTTCCTTTTCCTGTCTTTGTTGGGAGGAGGGGGGGGGGGGTAATTATTGTTTAAATAACGCCCTTGCAACCACGATGGGTCATACTAGAGCCGCCACACGAGGGGATCTCAGTTGAAGAAAGATAATGTATTCGCTCAAAGCGCACACTACAGAGTTCATACCTCCCTCCTGTTGCATATGTGGTTTTGGTGCCGTGTACCAGTTAACCATAATACGCCTTATCAGCGCCAAACCCTGGGGTGACCATTTTCACGTGAAAAGTTCAATTATTGCGTGTTTACAGCGACATACACAAAATCATATTTTTCACGAACACTGTTAGATACTCACTTTTAGTTTTGTCCTCAGCTTCCTCGAGCCCAAACCATAATCAAATATGATCACCTAATATTAAGACATGAACACCTGTTAAATTAAACATGATCTCTTGATCACTTAAAAAATTACAATTACAGTTCTGGCGGATGATCAGAGACAAAACTGAATATTAAACATTATCGTAGGAATTGTAATTTTCTCGTGAGAATTTTGATTGTGATTAAAAACTTTGCGTGTCTGTGAACCAAGAGTGTGTGTGTGTGTGAGTGTGTGTGTGTGTGTGTGTGTGTGTGTGTGTGTGGGGGTTTGTGTGTGTGTGTGTGTGTGTGTGTGTGGGTTTGTGTGGGTGTGGGTGTGTGGGTGTGGGTGTGTGTGTATGTCGGTGTGTGTGTGTGTGTGTCAGTGCGCGCGTGCGTGCCTGTGTGTGTGTGTGTATGTACGTATTGGTGTATTTGTCAGAAAGAGAGAGAGAGAGTAAGTGTGTGTGTGTATGTGTGTGTGTGTGTGTGTGTGTGTGTGCGTGTGTGTGTGTGTGTGTGAGTGCACGTGCGTGCCAGTGTGTGTGTGTCTTGGTGTATGTGTGAGTGTGCGAGAGAGAGAGAGAGAGAGAGAGAGAGAGAGAGAGAGAGGGAGAGAGAGAGAGAGGGAGAGAGAGAGAAAAAGAGAGTGTGTGTGTGTTTGTATGGGTGCGTGAGTGTGTGTGTGTGCTGTAAGTCAAATATCATATAAACCAATCTGGGTTTTTTCACCCGTGAAATGACAATGCCAAACCGTTCTGTTATTTGATCACACCCGCCATAAGCCAACACATTATCACCACTCCAAAAGATAAAACATCTTCTGTTCAGACGATAATCACGTTTTGCTGAGCTAGCTAGCTAATCTCGTGTATGACGTGATAGCAGAGAAGACCCTATTGTTAATGGATTTGTCCAGTATATCTGACCTGATCACCCAGATATACGCCCTTGGCTGACTGTGACCTATTGGCCCGTCACACCACGCCCACTGACGTGTGTCAAACTTCACGGTTTCTTCAACAACTTAATGGTAGGAGCTAAAAGCAACCCTAAAAAACCTGTTTTTCCCTTTAACATTTGCATCTCTTTACCTGTTTTCCTGGAGCTTAGTCTGTGGAACAAAAGATTTAATAACATATCAGCAAAATGTTAAGTCATTTTGATGAATGGTTTTGAAATTATTTCGTCATCCGTGAACTAACATGTTTCGATTCATTCATCGGTTGATTTTCTCAGGCTTCGGCAGCAACTTCGTGAGCGGTGGCAAAATCTTTGGCACGTCAAAAAAAAGCCCGAAGACCTGGCGAAGGTTCATTTTCGTGTTGAAATCGTGTGTCCATTTTTCCCTTCGTAAGGCCATCGTGACGGTATCTTGTCAAATCGTGTCATCGTCTTTACTTCGTGTGGTCATCGGTGCCATTGGGCATTTTTAGCCTCACGAAGAGAATACGAAGGAAACAAGAATCTGCCCGAATGTCTAAGGAAGGCAACACGACCACGTGAAGCCCTCGCATATCCGTCGTGTATCCATCGTATCATAGCACGTTGACGTCGAGATGGGACCACGGTGTCTGCGAAAACAGCCGAATTTGAGTAGCTCAAACGTTTCTCACATGGTAATTAAGTTTCCAAAATGTAAAGTAGCACTACTTTAACATATAAATTAATACAAGAAGGGCAGTGTGTGTGTGTGTGTGTGTGTGTGTGTGTGTGTGTGTGTGTGTGTGTGTGTGTGTGTGTGTGTGTGTGTGTGTGTGTGTGTGTGTGTGTGTGTGTGTGTTTACTTAAATTGACTGTTTCAGAAAACACAATAGAAGTGTACTGCGAAGAGAGACGTAGAGACAGCACTACATCTTTTAGCGCTACGTGTCATTATCGCTACGTGTCAATACCACTACTCACTGACGACTCTCTCTTTCTCATTTTTTCTCTCGCTCCTTCTGGTTTGTGTGTGTATATGTATGTCTGTTTCAGTGTGTGCGTGTGTGTGTCTGTTTCAGTGTGTGTGTGTGTGTGTGTGTGTGTGTGTGTGTGTGTGTGTGTGTGTGTGTGTGTCTCTCTCTCTCTCTCTCTCTCTCTTCATTACACACACACACACACACACACACACACACACACACACTCACACACACACACACACACACACACACACTCACACACACACACACACACGCACACACGCACACGCACACGCACACGCACAAACGCATACGTACACACGGTATCGTACACGGCAAACTCACACACAGAAAAACAACCGTGTATGTATATATGGTATCATGCGAGAGAGAGAGAGAGAGAGAGAGGGAGAGAGAGAGAGAGAGAGAGAGAGAGAGAGGGGGAGAGAGGGGAGAGGGGGAAAGAGCGAGCGAGAAAGAAAGACAGATGGAGGGTGAGAGGGGGATGAGAGCGGGAGAGACAAGGAGAGAGCGATTTTAAAGGGTACAGAGAAAGGGCGATTGAGAGGTGCAGAGAGAGAGAGAGAGAGAGAGAGAGAGACAGAGAGACAGAGACAGAGAGAGAGAGAGACAGAGAGACAGAGAAAAAGACAGAGAGAGAAAGAGAGAGAGAGAGAGAACTCAGAATGGTGTATTATACTAAGGCCACAGACTCATATACAAACCACGGGGGATGGGGGCTTCAAAATAATAATAAAAAAACACACACCAACAACAACCATGAAATAAATACGTGGTGAAAAAGAGAGAGAGAGACAGAGAGATAGAGACAGACAGACAGACAGACAGACAGACAGACAGATCCGACAGACAGCCATGAAGACAATATATGTATACACACTCACACGCACACACAAAGGGAAGTGTCTGCCGTATGAACATGTAGTAGTGCTATCGACACGTAGCGCTATCGACACGTAGCGCTACAGTACATTGGTTTTTCAAAAATAGTGATATCGACACGTAGTTCTATTGAGACGTAGTGATAATGGCATGTGTAAATTGTGGCAATAGCACTACGTGCCGATAGCACTACTGTTTTTGGCAATTTGTGTCGATAGCACTACAGAAAATAGCGCAAACGATACGTAGCACAAATGACACGTAGCGCTAGCGGGACGCACCGAATTTAGATAGATACATTCAGCTATGTCAACACTTGTTACACCTGCATATGAGAGTGATGGCAGCAGATGCAAGTTTACTGACACAAAAACATTACAGCTTTGTATAAAATAAATTCATTCATCTGTATGTATCCATGCATGGTACAATATGTACTATTCATACAAAATGGCACATAAAGCTTTGTTTTAGTTCTCCTTCTCTTCTCAAATCCTTTGCCACTATTCTTAAAGTAAATTACACAGTGTGAATGAACTATTACAGCACATGAAAGTAAAAGATAAAATGAAATAATTACTGGAATTATTACATACACATACAGTTCTTCTTCCCTTGCATCAAGAGCATAACAGGATTTCATGTCATCAGGAAAGTTGTGTGCAAGGAAGTACTTTTATTTTTGACTATGTCGGAATATCCATGATATAAACGGTTTTCGCCTTTAAGCCATCGGTAATATTAAAGAAAAATTATTACAGTGTAGTTCACCCACACCATCCCCAACCCCACTGATTCTGTGAAGAGCAAGCGCTTCCCCCCCCCCATCCCCCCCACACACACACAGATTTTTTTATAGTTTAGTTTACAAAATCACACACACCATCCCCAACCCAACTGATTCTGTGAAGAGCAAGCGCTTCCCCCCCATCACCCCCCCCCCACACACACACACACACAGATTTTTTCATAGTTTAGTTTACAAAATCACACACACCATCCCCAACCCAACTGATTCTGTGAAGAGCAAGCGCTTCCACTCCCCCCATCACCCCCCCACACACACACACACACACACACACACACAGATTTTTTTTTATAGTTTAGTTTACAAAATCACACACACCATCCCCAACCCAACTGATTCTGTGAAGAGCAAGTGCTTCCAAGCTGTAGATTGAAAAAACCAAGTATATGACTGAAAAGAGCATTTATTTCCCTACTTTATTCAGAATCCAGATTGGGTTTACATGACGTAGTGTCTATGCAGTGGAACCTTGAACACAGACACCCCCCCCCCCCCCCCCCCCCCGAGATCAAATTCACAAAATCAAGCTTCCCGTGTTAAAATCAACAACACAAATCAGAACAAGTAAACCAAAACATGTTTTGCATGTAATTAGATATTGTTGTTATCATCATTTACATAAAAACTTATCTGTTAATCCAAACAATGATATAATTATTGTGATGTTCTTAACTACACTTTAACATGGAATGTATGTATGTATGTATGTATGTATGTATGTATGTATGTATGTATGTATGTATGTATGTATGTATGTATGTATGTATGTATGTATGTATGTATGTATGTAGGTATGTATGTAGGTATGTATGCATGTGTGTTGGTGTGTCGGTGTGTCAAGTGTGCAAGTAAAAAGGGTATTGTAGTTCTACATATATTACTTTAGATATTTTTTTTGTTATCATGGGTTTTATGAATTTTCTTCTCTTATTCTTTTATAATTATTAATTAATGACCTATATGTGCTGATGACCAATTTAATTTCCTTTGTTGGATCAATAAAATGTTATGAGTTATGAGTTATGAGTTAGTCCTGGCCCCCATAACAATCCAACCTGCATCCAAAACAGACAGTTCTGTTCACATATCTTATCTTACATGAACGCTATGGCATGCTGAGCGGTGTAGGTGTCAATCCTCTCAGAAGGCAGTTTTTGAATCCGTTTTAGCGGGTATTGGGGGGGAAAAAATGGTACATTTCAGTAACTCTTCAACGCATTGCCTTAAAACTGTCAGTGATTTGTGCTAACACATGTCGATCATCGGTGACCTGAAGAAAGCAGTTATAGCTAGGTTCAGGGCAATCACTATATACAGGAAAGCTTTCGTTCCATTGACAATTTCAGAGGTGTAATTTGGAACACATTTTTGAGAAATTGTAAATGTCGGACCATTCTACGTACAGACTCGGAACTTTGTAGAATGGTCGGGGAAGAACTGAAGTTCACGCACAACTATGAAAATATTTGCTAAACTCAAATGACTGGAACATTAACCCCTTCGTTGTAAAGTGCAATGTCGCGCAATTTTCATCAATGAAATGCATGCAATCATCCACAGGAAATGTCCTGATAATTGCTGTATTCAAATCACTGATTGTCTCATGTTTAGACCTGGGAACCCATACGATTTCGCCGTATTGTGTACGCATGATTGTCTAGAATTATACTATCCAGTGGAGAAAAAAATACGACGAGTATTCCTAGACTACTTTTCTTCACAAGCGCAACCCGAAGCAGATCCAGTACTTTGATTAATGATTACAACGGGCCCTGTGGCGGGGTGGTAAGACGTCGGCCTCTTGATTGGAAGGTCGTAGGTTCGAATCCCGGCCGCGGCCGCCTGGTGGGTTAAGGGTGGAGATTTTTCCGATCTCCCATGTCAACTTATGTGCAGACCTGCTAGTGGCTTATCCCCCTTCGTGTATACACGCAAGCACAAGACCAAGTGC
This sequence comes from Littorina saxatilis, assembly GCF_037325665.1. Lineage (NCBI taxonomy): Eukaryota > Metazoa > Mollusca > Gastropoda > Littorinimorpha > Littorinidae > Littorina > Littorina saxatilis. The sequence goes on from NC_090255.1 coordinate 1,954,220, forward strand.
GCACGGAAAAGATCCTGTAATCCATGTCAGAGTTCGGTGGGTTATAGAAACACGAAAATACCCAGCATGTATCACACGGTGAAAATTAGGATTTGAGAGTTTAAAAGGGATTTAGGTTTTAACGATAATCGTAAATATTATATATGGAATTTAGTTAATAGTAACGAGTTGTACAGTGAGATTGAATAATACATTTAGCAGCCAAGGGGTCACTTAGTACATGGAAGATAGGTTCCAAGTTTAAGTAATAATGTAGATACGAATTAAAGTCAACAGGGCAAAAGTTTGTTGATAATAAGGAGTTATGAAGAACGTTATGACAGATTCGGTTTAATAAGAGATAGACTGGGCAGCCAAGGGGTCACTTAGTACATGGAAGATAGGTTCCTGTTATGGAGTGGTATAGCCCGGTTTTTAGACAATCATAAATGCCTCTACACAACTCTATAAATTTAGTATTTGTTTACAGACTTGAATGTAATCTGAATAGTTGTCCGCTACCGTAGCTTACAAGGCACAAGCGCACACGCACTCACACACGCAAAAACCTGGTGTTAAATGGATCTTGACACTGCCAAGACTAATTATTATTAGTTTACAAAGCTTTTTACATCACAAAATCATTTCCGGCTTCGACCAGTACCCTAGGCCGACAACACCGCAAGAAACTCTACAGTCCAAGACGCAGACACCTTTTGGCTCAAACAAAGCAGCTTAACAGGTAAGACGGATAGGTATTCTACTGTACGTTACCCTACTGCCATCTTTCGGCTTTCAAGATGTTGGTATGGCTGTAAGTCCTTCAGACGACTGACAAGGGTGCACCAGTCCTCACGACACCGCAACCATTGCTTGACGTAGTCCTTGATCCTTCCAGTTCGTCTCGGCGGCTAACTGTAGAACCCTGCCAGCTCTCCATGCCATGGTCATGTCCACAAGCCGCAGTTGACTGGTTCAGTTCAGCCTCCGGCGATGAAAACCCCCCAGTTGGAACACTGTAAAGTTTATAGTCCATAAATCAACTTGTCTTTAGTTTCTTTCACTCGCACAATAAAAATACTCACTCGTCCAACATATTAAGCTGCATGAGCCAATATAATTATTTACACGTTAATTCCTGTTTTCTAAAACCAAGAAAACGTTACGTAAAACCCTCACATGTTTAAGCAGTGTAGCACAATAGCTTAGGCCTACACAATAACGTTAAACACAGAACCAGTCACTCTTCTCACATACGACAACATGACATGAAAATATAACCGGTTTCAAACATACCTCAAAAGAGTGTAAAGCCAACATTTAGTACAGTCGCCGGCCTGGCATGAATATGAAAATGGAAGATATCACGTAGACTGATAGGTAAAGTTCGTCAGTCTTCATCCTTCTTCAGTCAGATACCTAAAACAGGAGCCCGTCTGCTAACGTGTTACGAAAAACATGAGTCGAGCTTGGCTCCTTGACGGCGACTGATTTTACAAAGTCGTTCTTGCTATGACATTGCCAGTGAGCTGTCGTCTGCATCACTTGCACGTGAAAAACCTTGTCAGTTACACAAAGGTTCCACTGCGGTCAACGCGACGGTATGCAGCCTATAGCCCTTTCCAATGTCTGACCATCGCTATAGTCTATTCTATTTACAACAATACACATTACCAAAAATACGAGTAAACCGCTTCGTAACATCACCCCCTTTCCTCAAAAGAAAATGAATTGTTGAAAAAACGATGAAATTTTCTGAATCTCGATCAGAGATTATCCAAAAAGTCAAAAGAATTATATACGTTGGTCATGTTCAGAAGCTGTGTACAAAAAAAAATTATCATGAACGAAACTCGAGTGAGACCTTGGCCTTGCAAGAATATGCCAGTCAACACATCAAATCAAAAATCAAATCAAATCTGAGAATGTTACTGGATAAACAGGACAAACAAAACAATCATTCACACCCGTGTAAGCGCACGTGCCTTGAGATAGAAAACAATACTGCTAAAGGGTCAAACAAACAAACACTATTGGGCGCCATTTATACAGGGGTCATGTCCCTTATTGGGCGCCATTTGTTATGGTCCTTTATTGGCCTGTTTCTAGACAATCATAAATGCCTCTACACAACTCTATAAATTTAGTATTTGTTTACAGACTTGAATGTAATCTGAATAGTTGTCCGCTACCGTAGCTTACAAGGCACAAGCGCACACGCACTCACACACGCAAAAACCTGGTGTTAAATGGATCTTGACACTGCCAAGACTAATTATTATTAGTTTACAAAGCTTTTTACATCACAAAATCATTTCCGGCTTCGACCAGTACCCTAGGCCGACAACACCGCAAGAAACTCTACAGTCCAAGACGCAGACACCTTTTGGCTCAAACAAAGCAGCTTAACAGGTAAGACGAATAGGTATTCTACTGTACGTTACCCTACTGCCATCTTTCGGCTTTCAAGATGTTGGTATGGCTGTAAGTCCTTCAGACGACTGACAAGGGTGCACCAGTCCTCACGACACCGCAACCATTGCTTGACGTAGTCCTTGATCCTTCCAGTTCGTCTCGGCGGCTAACTGTAGAACCCTGCCAGCTCTCCATGCCATGGTCATGTCCACAAGCCGCAGTTGACTGGTTCAGTTCAGCCTCCGGCGATGAAAACCCCCCAGTTGGAACACTGTAAAGTTTATAGTCCATAAATCAACTTGTCTTTAGTTTCTTTCACTCGCACAATAAAAATACTCACTCGTCCAACATATTAAGCTGCATGAGCCAATATAATTATTTACACGTTAATTCCTGTTTTCTAAAACCAAGAAAACGTTACGTAAAACCCTCACATGTTTAAGCAGTGTAGCACAATAGCTTAGGCCTACACAATAACGTTAAACACAGAACCAGTCACTCTTCTCACATACGACAACATGACATGAAAATATAACCGGTTTCAAACATACCTCAAAAGAGTGTAAAGCCAACATTTAGTACAGTCGCCGGCCTGGCATGAATATGAAAATGGAAGATATCACGTAGACTGATAGGGAAAGTTCGTCAGTCTTCATCCTTCTTCAGTCAGATACCTAAAACAGGAGCCCGTCTGCTAACGTGTTACGAAAAACATGAGTCGAGCTTGGCTCCTTGACGGCGACTGATTTTACAAAGTCGTTCTTGCTATGACATTGCCAGTGAGCTGTCGTCTGCATCACTTGCACGTGAAAAACCTTGTCAGTTACACAAAGGTTCCACTGCGGTCAACGCGACGGTATGCAGCCTATAGCCCTTTCCAATGTCTGACCATCGCTATAGTCTATTCTATTTACAACAATACACATTACCAAAAATACGAGTAAACCGCTTCGTAACAGTTCCAAGTTTAAGTAATAATGTAGATACGAATTAAAGCCAACAGGGCAAAAGTTTGTTGATAATAAGGAGTTATGAAGAACGTTATGACAGATTCGGTTTAATAAGAGATAGACTGGGCAGCCAAGGGGTCACTTAGTACATGAAAGATAGGTCCAAGTTTAAGTAATAATGTAGATACGAATTAAAGCCAACAGGGCAAAAGTTTGTTGATAATAAGGAGTTATGAAGAACGTTATGACAGATTCGGTTAATAAGAGATAGACTGGCAACCGAAGGTCACGAAACGCAGAATAGTAGATCAAACGAATAACCAATCAAAATGAAGAATAAGAAAAGACAGAAACGGATATATAGGATTACAAATTAAATATTTGCTCTCTCAGCTCTCAGCTCTCGGCCCTGACCACTGACTAAGAAGACACCCGTATGGTACCCGGTCAACGTATAGTCAAGGTATGACGACTTTAACTCTAATAGGATAGGGAAATAGGATGTATATTTTGTAATATGTTGTGATCATTCTTAAAGTAAATTCTTAAATTGTTTTCCTGAATTGTGTGTGGTATGCTTCAAGATTCTTTCTTGTCTAAAGGTTTTGAATGTGGAATGTTAATTTCTCTAAACCGGTGTGATGTCGGTGCTGTCAGCAATGAGCGTATCCGCGGTTCAACCGCACGTTTGTTTGTAAATTGTCCGTCATCATTGTACGTATGGGTGTACGCCCATTGTTATACGTTCTATGTGTTTCTGTGGTGGATAGCCAAGACTAGCACACCTAGCAACCATGGCAACCAAACATGACACCCTCTTAATCTTAGCAACGGCACTTAGCCACCACAAGTAGTCACCATGCACCATACATTCATTTCTTAAGAACACATTAACCCAACACATTGAAATGAATAACTATAGCACGAAGAAAAGTATAGTGTAGTTAACGAAACATCTTCAGACACCATGACGACGCCACGCACACAGAACAATACAACAACATACAAGCACAACCACAATACGCGCAACTCCCCGTGCGATACATGCTTCTTCCGAAAGCGGCGTATGGCTGCCTAAATGCCGGGGTGAAAACGGTCATACACGTAAAATTCCACTCGTGAAAAAAACACGCGAGTGTACGGGGGAGTTTAAGCCCACGAACGCAGAAGAAGAAGAAGATTCATGATTACAAAATAATAACCTTAAATAACGGTGCGACAGACGCTAGTGAAGCATGTTTAAATGTGGAGTACGCTCATTTAAAAAAATAAACCCCACCATGTTTGTTTGAGAATATTCCAAGTGCAAAACAGGGATTCCCATGTTTGAATGTTGATTAAGGTATACTTTCGTGATTCGAATTGCCCCGAAGGTTACCATCTTGAGCGCTTAGATCGGGCAGGTTCCTGGCTATCGCTCAATTTTAAAACTCGTACCGTTGAGTCGATCCCCAAAATTGGGAACTTTATTTGAAATTGCACAAAAGTCAGCCTATTTGATCTACAAAATTGTCACTTAGTAGAAGGGTCATGCATAGGCTGAAATGTATGTCCCTCAAATATGAAGTGATTATGTCAGCAGATGTAAAAGGTGTTACATTTTTTGTTGGTTGCATTGTTTTGGGGTCAACCTGTATTAGTTTTTTTTAATAAACGGCCTCATCCTAAAGATCTTCCCTCAAACGCATCTGCCTACTTTTTATTACAAATATTATAGTTGCCTCAGTGGCTAAACAAACATTCTACAGGATGAATAAACAAACAAACAAATCTCATGATTCTCTATATGTTTTAATGTGTGTGTGTGCCACTGTGTGTGTGTGTGTCACTGTGTGTGTCACTGTGTGTGTCACTGTGTGTGTGTGTGTGTCATTGTGTGTGTGTGTGTGTTTTGGGTTTGTTTTGGGTGAGAGGATGGCTGGTGGTTTGGATGGGTTGAAAAGCTGAGTGTCACTGTGAGTGTGGATAATTCAAATTGTTGTTGTTGCTGCTGTCAGTTTCAAGGCACCGTTCTTCTTGCAAACGCCAAGTTTGGCTTACTATTTTATATCTGAAAAGGGCTCTTTCATGAGGTTGAGACGTGCAAGGCTATAGGTAAGCCGAAACACGGAGGTCGAGACTTGTCTCTGCAAAGAACATCGGACCGATTTGCTTAAATTTTGCGCAGTTTTTTTTAAGTAAACATGACATATCTACATAGTTTTGGATTCGAGAACTTATAAACAATGCAACGTAATCAAGTTTAAATCTGTCAATGCAATTCTCATTTTAAATAGAATTTTTAGAGTTCTAATGAACAAATTATTAAATGAATTTAGTATACACGCACGCACGCACGCACGCACGCTCGCACGCACGCACGCACGCACGCACGCACGCTCGCACGCACATACACACACAGACACACAAACAAACACATTCCACCCAAAAAACTAAGCATAAACACATCAACTATAAATTCATGAAATGTTGCATTATTGAGTCACATTTTCTCTCTCTCTCTCTCTCTCTCTCTCTCTCTCTCTCTCTCTCTCTCTCTCTCTCTCTCTCTCTCTCTCTCTCTCTCTTTTTCAAAATTGTCCGTCATGCAGCACTCTAGCACTCGGCCATGTACAACTCACACACTGGAACCCTCATACGGCTACATATTGCATTATAACGCCCGCACAACATTACAACCTCAAACATTGTTATGGGAATAGTTCCACTCGTGTTCCCAGAAAACGGGTGATGATAGGAATCAATGACTGCATGGCACGAAAGGGCATTCCAAGGGATGAAACTCGCTGAAACGGAAATGGCGGATCTACACCATACGGCCGCTAGGTGAGAAGGAATCAATTTTAAAGCTTTTTGATGTTATTTTACACAAGTTTGTTTTGCGTGACACTGTTTCTGAATAAGCAAAGACAAAATGCAATCTTGTTTTGTCAGAAAGTTCAATGACTGACCTGCAATCCAGCCAAGTTTAGAGCAAACTGTGTTAGCCTCACCGTGTGTATGGCTTCGTTTAATATATGACTATGCAGTTACGTGTATCGTACCACTCTTGGTCATCTGTATGGTACCGGTGGTACGATTCAGATAACTCGAGGTACGAAATGCATGACTACATATAAATGTGTGTGTTTGTTAGTGTGTGTTTGTGTCAGTGTGTGTGCGGCGTGCTTATTTGTGATTTAACTGATTTATTCAATTGATGTTTCTTTCAGGAAGAAACATGCACCTTCTCTGTTGACACCAGATGACATGCGGAACTGTTTAGCTGCCATTGAGGGTGGTATGGGAGTCGAGTAAATGCTGCATCAAGACAGTTTGGCGTACCCAAACCAACAATTCCCCGCCTGGTATAGAAATGTGAACGAAAAAGAAAAATGGCGAAGAACAGGTCTTTATTGTTCTTTTGCGTTCACATTTCCATACCACCCAAGTGCATTGTTGCTTTTGTACCAAAATTGATCCCAATTGTAATATCTATTTGTGTTGAAGTTTGCAAAATGCTGAATGTTTGCAATCTATACATATAATAAAAGAGAGTGTCTGTCTGTGTGTCTGTCTGTCTGTCTGTCTGTCTGTCTGTGGTCGCCATACCTCTGAGATGGCAAGAGGCAGGAACAAGATAGTGTGCACGTACACTCCCTAGGTGCCGCAGATGTGCACCTGGGTTTTAGTTTCTTGATTCACTGTTTCCTTTCTCAGATTATGGACCTCCCATTTATTGAATACAGCCTATATGGTGCAAGACCAGTTCAGTGCCTACTGTTCACCTGTAGCAAGCACATCATGCCAGTGATATTAGAGACTCGCTGTTGCTCCTATGAGGGGAAGAAATGAAGAATGAAAAATTAGCTGGACAGTTCCGGAAATTTCTAGAAGGTAAGGGAGATAACTGTTCACCTGTAGCAAGCACATCATGCCAGTGATATTAGAGACTTGCTATTGTTCCTATGAGGGGAAGAAATGAAGAATCAAAAATTAACTGGACAGTTCCGGAAATTTCTAGAAGGTAAGGGAGATAACTCTTTTTTGTCTGTGGTCGCCATACCTCTGAGATGGCAAGAGGCAGGAACAAGATAGTGTGCACGTACACTCCCTAGGTGCCGCAGATGTGCACCTGGGTTTTAGTTTCTTGATTCATTGTTTCCTTTCTCAGATTATGGACCTCCCATTTATTGAATACAGCCTATATGGTGCAAGACCAGTTCAGTGCCTACTCTTCACCTGTAGCAAGCACATCATGCCAGTGATATTAGAGACTCGCTGTTGCTCCTATGAGGGGAAGAAATGAAGAATGAAAAATTAACTGGACAGTTCCGGAAATTTCTAGAAGGTAAGGGAGATAACTCTTTTTTGTCTGTGGTCGCCATACCTCTGAGATGGCAAGAGGCAGGAACAAGATAGTGTGCACGTACACTCCCTAGGTGCCGCAGATGTGCACCTGGGTTTTAGTTTCTTGATTCATTGTTTCCTTTCTCAGATTATGGACCTCCCATTTATTGAATACAGCCTATATGGTGCAAGACCAGTTCAGTGCCTACTGTTCACCTGTAGCAAGCACATCATGCCAGTGATATTAGAGACTCGCTATTGCTCCTATGAGGGGAAGAAATGAAGAAAGAAAAATTAACTGGACAGTTCCGGAAATTTCTAGAAGGTAAGGGAGATAACTCTTTTTTTGTATCCAAACAAAGGAGGTAAAGCTAATGATAATGGGATAGCGAGCGTCTTAAATTGCTACAGGACTCCGCTTACTCCCGGGCGAAGCCGGGCTTAACTGCTAGTCATACTGTAAAAGTTATTACAGTTTAATAAAACTGTTCTGAAAAGTTACAGTTCGTCCAACAAACTCATGAAAACAACATGATATTTTACACGCGTTTTTGCAATTGTGTAATCAATAGTCCAATTTAAAAGCAATACAATGAGCCATTACAAAACAACAGGGTTTTTACCCACATAGCCCACAAAAAATGACGCCTTTTACGGGTTCTGACGAGGCTGCACACCAGTCTTCCTCAAAATGGCAAAGCAACACTGCTAGGCAAAACAACTGAACCAAATGAATTTGTATGGGTAGAAAATGAGTTGTTCTTCCATTTGAGTTCAAAAACGGAGTCACTCTTGCTTATTTCGATTTTCTGTGCATTTTAGTGTCTGCAAGTATGCTTTTGCGAATTTGATTTTTGGGGGTCCTAGGTCTCCGGTACTCTGCATACCACTTATTTATGAACAATGAAACTCTTTATTTCATACGGTAGGGGAATGAATTGCCTTTCTGGCAATATTCTTGGTTTTGATTACCAAGCCGCATCACAAAGATCTACAGCTAAATGTATATGTGTACTTTTGTTTAACGACGGGTAGTGCAGTACGTAGAACAGAAAAAACAGAAAAAACACTAATTCAGTGACAGAACTGGCAAGACAAAATCTGAGCCTCAAAAGAGAGGTAAGATTCGCAAACCTACCACCAGCTACCGCGGAAGAAAAGCCAAGAAATCGCAGAGAAATGACTCTAGCAGTAGCGAAGATAATGATCCATTTTGCATTGTTTGCTGTGGACGGTATTCTGCAAGCAAAAGCAGAGAAACATGGATTGAGTGTGTTGTTTGTCAGCAATGGGCACACGAAAAGTGCACATCAAGTGATGGTTTCACTTACATTTTCCACCATTGTGATGATTCCAGTGAATAGACACTTGACTGTCAAAACATTGATTTGAAAGTGAATACCCTGATTTTGTGTAAACTTGTGTTGCCATGCTATGTGCTGCAGATTTTGGACAAAAACGGTTCTGTTGTATTGTTTATATTTGAATAAAACAGGTCATGCCTATCGTACCTGCGGGTTATTGTTATAGTACCGGTGGTACGAATCCAGTGACCTGGTGGTACTAATTGAAGACCCAGTCTCTTGATTCGTACCTTTCAATGGAAAAGAACAACTTTGTGTGGTGTCTATTGTGTATACCATCTGGTAATATAAAACGTACTATATGGTAAAACCATAATTATTGGCACTATGCTAGGTGCAAATAGCAATGCTCTGGGATATCATGCTTGTGACGCAGATGCGTTTTTTCTTAAGTGGTACTATACCAGTAACTCTCCTTTATGTGTGTGTGAGTGTGTGTGTGTGTGTGTGTGTGTGTGTGTGTGTGTGTGTTTCTGTGTGTGTGTGTGTGTGTGTAGGTGTGTATGTGTGTGGTATGTGTATTTGTGTGTGCATGTGAGAGAGAGCTTTTCGATTGTCCATAAATAAAAATGTGTGATGTGTATAACTGACTCCCCCCTCACCACCCCCACCCACACCCATTTGAAAAGACAACGTTGCATTTTACGTGAAGTCAACGTGAATACGACGTTAACTTTTGGTTGTGGTTTTTGTTTGGTGAAATTACGTTGCGTTTTTACGTACATTCTACGTTCACACAACGGGATTTTGTTGTTGGGTGTGGTTTGATAAAAATTACATTGCGTTTTAACGTAAAATCCACCTGCATGCAACGTGAATTTTTGGTTGTGGTTGTGTTTTGGTGGAAATTACGTTGCGTTTTTGCGTAAATTGCACGTGAATGCAACGTGCATTTTTGGTTGAAATGAGTGAATGCGGCGTTTTGGTGAAAATAACTACTTAAATGCAATGTGCTCTGCATTTGCTGTTAATTTTTTTTATCAATCCACAAATGTACACAAACTTGCAAACGCAAACAATTACAACGCAATAATCTAGTCACAGATCCTAACTATTCAAACAGCCCTAGCTACCATTACAATTTCTTATGAAATATACCTACCTTGTGTAATCAATACATGCTCTGACATTTTTTAGGCGTGATTTATCACAATTGTTTTTGCAAAATTCAAGTTTAAATAAAAGTCGTAAAGCATGCTTGAATTGGGTAAGTAGGTAAAAGAGTAGACGAAAGAAATTTCAAGATGGCGTGTCAAACATCAGGTCGATTCACCTTTTTAGTCGGCTGATAAAGCCGATGAAAGGAGAAAAATGAGTGGGGCAATAAAACTTTATGATGTGTGTAGTAGTGGGATGTCGAGTGTCTGATGAGAGACCAGACACGCTGACACGCGCGTGTTTCTTTGCCGGGGATAACTTAAATTGTTTCTCTGCTCATTTGAACCTCTCAGTATTATAATTGTTGACAGACCAGCTTTTTTGTTGGTCCGAGGGGACCATATCGTCTTTTTTTTCATCTTTATCGACCAAGTCCGAAGGCCGCAGTTGATAAACTGCTTACAACACTTCATTCCTCTGTGTCTCTATAATGCCCCTCCACGACAATCACAACAAAGGATAAACGCCCGGTCCTTATAATATCAGCGACGGAAAATTCGTTGGAAATCAACGGATACGACGAAGCTCTGAAGTAGCTGTATAGATGCGGACTTTTTTTTTTTTTTTTTTTTTTTTTTCATTTTCATTACTTTATTGTCCCATTGCTGGGAAAAATTCGGGTCGCTTCCTCCCAGTGGAAAACTAGCAGCAACGGAGTCGCGCTACCCAGGTGTCTGCGTGTTTAGGTGTATTCAGCCACCTGCACTTATGGCAGAATGACCAAGGTCTTTTACGTGCCATTGTAATGACACGGGGGTGGGACATGGCTTCCGTCTCTGGGTCTGCACATAAAGTTGACCCGTGTCCGTCCCGGCCCGAATTCGAACCTGCGACCTTTCGATCACAAGTCCAGTGCTCTACCAACTGAGCTACCGGGCCGGACTTGCATAAACCCGAGATCAAACTTAGAGTTCGGCCACATTACACCAATTTTATAAACCTCAAAGTACAACTTTCGGTTTTGATCATTTCAAAACGAGACTTGAACTGGATGTTTTGGGTCAAATGTCAAGGTTACAGTCGGTTCAAGTCTGTATCAATAAGTAGGCAAGCATTATTTCTTGAGCGTTTATGACGCTGAAGCAGCATATACTGGATTTTTTATCCAGGTAATTAATAGATACTGCTAAGGTGAGTCATATAAGCGTTTGCTCCTCTGGTTACCATTGAAGGACACAATGAACACATGGTTATATTCAATTCTGTTTCAGACTGCTAAGAGAAAATGACGAGCGCAAAACAAACTTTTGGTGTGACCGGAGATTATGGAGACAGGTGCGGTCGCCATGGCATCATTTCTTTGGAAATCCTGAAGCCCGAAATACTGGACGCTGTTGGTCAGTACTTTTCTTTTTATTTCATTTTGTTATCCTTTTTGTTATCCTGTTTTTTTCTTTTGGGAATAAGCTTTTCGAATGAGATATTAGGGCTTACAAACGGAGATGTCTTATTTTACAATCTTATAATATCAACAACAACTTATTCATTATATATTTATGTTATTTAAAATATAAAACAATCAATCAATTAATTGGAAAAAAATCCTAAAATTTAACCTAAATAAACACCTAATTTATCAAGAATTATTAACAATTATTTCTTATATATTTTATTTTTCCTTAATAGTTACTTTTTATTTATTCAATTTTTCCTTAGCAATTATTTACAATGGCCTCATTAAAACAAATCTATTTTCCATTTGAATTTTATATAAAAAAATATTTTTTGTATACATTTTCTTTATTACTTTACTATCTTTTTTTCATTGCATTTATATATTTGTAAAACAAATGGTCACACTTTACAAAAAATAAAATTAACAAAATCAAAATAAATTAAAAAGATATAAAACAATTTTAAATTACTTCAAAATAAATATCAATTAATTTATCTTTCAACTTACAATTTTTACTTTTTACTTTGTTTTTATCCAAGCGGAGCGCGGGCGAAGCCCGCGCGTAGCGAGGTAGTTTTTTTTTTCATCTCCCAGCACTGAAAATTTTTTTGCCAAGTGGTGTCTGTCTGTGAACATTGTTCTAGAATTCATCTTTTAGCACAATATTAGCGACACTGTTTGGACAATTCTATTAAAATTAGGCGTACAAACTGATTTTGTTTCGGGGAATCCTCTCAGAGGATCAGAATTTTCATATAATATCATCGGAAGCTGTTACAACGGGAAAATGTGAAACTTTTGTCACTTTTTAACATGGAATTTCATCTTTGAGCGTTTCAAGCGGACTTTAATAAAATAGTTATTTGCGAATTAAGCAGCGGAAGACACTCACCGGTTCAACATGTGTATGGTCATTAAACCTCAAAACATTTCAGTAAGTGGTTTAGACAAACACCTCGGACATGTGAGGGTGACTGGTTTGTAGCTGAAGAGTTTTTTTCTAAAGTGTGTTCTAAATACAAATGACGTACTGGTAATGATGTAATGAGTTGTTCTAATCTTGTTCTTGGAACTCTTGCTGTTCCAAGCTTGTTCTTAGCAAGTCTTGGTGACGAGAACAAAGACTATCAATGAAATCTTTAGAAATAACCTCTGACAACGACGACGATGACGACGACGACGACGATAACAACAACAACAACAAATGACATCGACGACGACGACGACAACAACAACAACAACAACAACAACAACAACAACAACAACAACAACAACACGAGAACAACAACAATCACGACAACGAACATGACAACAACAACACCAACAACTACGACGACAACTACAACGACTGGGTTATGATGACATCACCAATGATTTAAAGGCCGTTAAAAAATCGTTAAATCCTATTTCTTCACTGATTCTTATGAATTTTTAAAGGTAGGTTTGTTGTCCCTAACTTATTTTCACTCCATACTTTTCCAGAAGAAAAACATAATTTTGGCAGTTAAAAACCGTTAAATTTCAATTCTTCACCGATATTTATGAAATTTTGTGGGTAGGTTCGTTGTCCCCAACTGATTTTCACTCTATACTTTTCCAGAAGAAAGACATAATTTTGGCAGTTAAAAAACGTTAAATTTCAATTCTTCACCTATCTTTATGAAATTTAGTGGGTGGGTCCGTTGTCCCAAACTGAATTTTAAGACATACTTTTCCAGACAAAAAAACTTATTTTTGGCAGTTAAAAACCGTTAAATCTCAATTCTTCATCGATATTTATGAAATTTTGTGGGTAGGTTCGTTGTCCCCAACTGATTTTCACTCCATACTTTTCCAGAAGAAAAACATAATTTTGGCAGTTAAAAACCGTTACATTTAAATTTTCACCTATCTTTATGAAATTTAGTGGGTGGGTCCGTTGTCCCAAACTGAATTTCAAGACAAACTATTCCAGTCAAAAAAACTTATTTTTGGCAGTTAAAAACCGTTAAGTCTCAATTCTACACCGATATTTATGACATTTTGTGGGTAGGTTTGTTGTCAGATTTGACATGATGGCAGAATTGAAAGTGTGAGATATCCTGATGTTTCACCATTTATGCTGCATAATTCAGCCCCATAGGCGCTTGAATTTTAGGTGGAGTTGGGGTTTTTTTTCAGCCCAAACCAGTAACCCCCACATGGTTTTCATGTCCCTTTCTGAGAGACTTCAAGAAGTTTCAATTTGACGTCATGATTAGCCTGCCGCATTAGCAAGTATGAAAACACGTCATCGATGACACATTTTAAGACAGAGAGAGAGAGAGAGAGAGAGAGAGAGAGAGAGAGAGAGAGAGAGAGAGAGAGAGAGAGAGAGAGAGAGAGAGAGAGAGAGAGAGAGAGAGAGAGAGAGAATCATGTACACACAGATGGACGACTTCGCTTGGGGTATGTACTGCCCGGCAGTACACATCTACTTTATTAATATTATTATTATTATTCATTCATGCCTATAAGTTCAAAAGTCTTCGTTTGCTTGTCCAATCTCTGACTTCGACAGTTGTGTCATCATTTTCCCAATTTTTTAAATGTTAAATCAAACATGTTAAACACCTGGAGTATTTTATACATTTCACTATCACATAAATATTAATCTCTATACACATTTTAAACACTCAGATTAAACTTACTCTTGTTTTATAACAGGCCCCTGAGGGTTAAATCCCTCTGACAAATAAATAATTTTTCAAGGGGTGTTCCGTATCTAAATATACTTAGCTTATACACATTTTTCAAAAAGAAAATAGATGGGTAAGGTACTTAAACATATCATGTGTCAAACCGATCTTGTCTCGCACACCAATCAGCACATCTGTTGTGTGTAAAATAATTGCCATGTTCGATCGTAAAACAATGTTTCAACATGCTTCCACAATTGGTATATTTTACTGCAATAGAAAAAAAATGTTCAATATAATCAACTTGTTCAATACAATATCGACATTTATCATTATCTACAAGTCCCATTTTCAAGAGAAGAATATTGGTTGTGTATATATTATGTAACTAGAATGAATACCCGCTTCGCCGGGTAGCCGGCTTCGCCGGGAAGAAGTACTTAGAGCCGTACGCCGGCTTCGCCGGATCCGAACAATGGACCCGCCAAGCTTAGGTCCCTCCCAGACTCGTGGAATGGGAACAGCACGAAAATGATTCAGTGGCCATAATGCCATTCCTGACCATATCGAGTCCCATCCTTGTCTACGAATGTAACCGTGTTAATCACCTTTGGAGGCGAACTCCACTCGAACAGGATTGAGCCATTTAGAGCTTATCTCTAAGCCCTTTAGAACTGTTATGGCTTCTCAAAGGAAGGCCAGTACATACAAATACACAAAAGCCGCCAGACCACATCACAAACAGAACTGAACAATCCACAGGTGTTGCCCACATAGAGAGACACACACACACACAGACACAGAGAAGCCGTATCTATAGAGAGATAGATGACAGTGTATTTTTCGCGTGGCTATAAATTGATTCGACCTTTGCACTTTTACAGTGAGGATAATTTACGGGTCCAATTTACGTTCTGGACACTGCGGTGACCTTCTAAAAATAGTAACAGAACGCCGGGAATATCCGAAGATGCCCCCTCATACTATAGTGCACCATACGAAGGAAGGGAGGTAAACGCTGAAAACATGGAGAAGATAAGGAAGAGTTACTGGGAATGGTGAAATGAACAGAAAAACCAAAATCGGTTCAGCGCTGCGCGCTGAGAGCACGTGTTGAAATATCTCATCGATGATATTGTGTCTGGGGTGTAGCTGAATACGGTGTCCAAATTTGAAAAAGATCCACCGAGAACTTTGGCGTTGTGATGTGGTCTAGCGGCTTTGGTGTGTCGGTATGGAGGCCCGGGTAGCTGAGGTGGAACCAAAATCGGTTCAGCGCTGCGCGCTGAGAGCACGTGTTGAAATATCCTGTCCCGGGTGTACCTGAATATGCCCACCAAATTTGAAGCAGATCCATCGAGAACTTTGGCCGTGCATCGTGCACACACACACACACACACACACACACACACACACACACACACACACACACACACACAGACAGACAGACAGACAGACAGAAAGACAGACAGACACAAGTCGTATATATATATATATCCCATGACCTCCCTTCTTTGTCTCTGTTACTTCAGTATGGGTATATATGTTGTATTTTTATAGCTCAATAAATACATCATGGACTCAAAAAAATATATGATAGTGCAGATTCCGATTTGGGCGAAGAACTACTTTGCTCCCGACCTTTGACCTCGCGCCGAACAATGTAACACATTTGTATAAAGTTCCAAAATCGTATTGCACGGCTCAGAAAACCATATCAGTTGCACGTAAAAATGAATCTCAGAACTGATCTGATATATGAGATGCAATAAGCAAACGTTTCTTTCATTATGAAAGCAATGCAGGTGGGAAAAAACGAACATTCAACTTACAAGATAACC